>NW_004949221.1:583795-602137 GCF_000317375.1 Microtus ochrogaster | reverse complement strand
GGAAAGGAATTTTTGGTGAAATTTGCATATAAATATTTCATGGATTTTTTTTTAGTAATTTCTTTTTAAAATACTCGTTATTAATATGCATTCATGCACATGCTGTGTGTGTAAGTAAGTCTGCGTGGGCATGTGCCATGGTGCACACATGAAAGTCAGAGGATGGCTCTCAGGAGTCGGTTATCTCCTTCCACTGTGAAATCTGAATAGGGTACTCGGCTTTCAGGGCTCTACCTGGGGCCCTCACCCACTGGTGACTTGTTTAATCTTCTCTAGAAACAGAAGCACGATTGAGGGTAAGGTGGAGAGAAATAGATGTTTTTTTTTTTCTCCTTCCTCTTTTGACTAAAACTGTAAACAAATCCATTTTATCTACCACAAACTAAAACTAAAGGAAAAAAATAACCTAATCAGATATTTCTGGGAGCCAAAGCTTCCCCCAGGTTGTTTCCCCAGGCAGGAATGTGTGTGTATGTTTATGTATCCACAGTCACTATCTCAGTTTATGTACCTAAACTCACTACTGGGAGGCAAGGACCCCCTCCCCACTTAGATTACTACTGGTTTCCTCCCTTTCATTTAATAAAGGTAATGGCAGAGTAGTAAAAGGTTAGGGTAGAACGTCCGAGCAGGTTGAAATCCAGTCCCATGTCTTCATGCACAACACAGATCAAATGAATGAAACTTTTGAACTCATCTATAAAGGGGGTCTAGCAATTGAAACACCTTTCACAAAATAGAATAAAAACTGAGGTGGGTACTGTGGTGAATGCCTGTGATCCCAGTGGTGTGTGAGAATTGTCTGTATTCTGTCAATCATGTTTTGAAGAAATGCTGATTGGCCAGGCATGTAGTATAGGTGGGTCAACCAGACAGGAAGTAGAGGTGAAACAATAAGAACAGAATTCTGGGAAGAAGAAAGCCGATTTTCCCCAGTCCTGCCCAGACCACAGAAGAAGCCAGATGTAATCTACCCTGCTGAGAAAGGTACCTAGCCATGTGGCTAACATAGATAAGAATAATGGGTTAATATAAGCTACAAGAGCCAATAAGAAGCCTGAGCTAATGAGTCAATAAGTTTATAATTAATGCAGACTCTCTGTGTGATTTTTCTTTAGAGGCTTACCAGCTGTGGGAACTGGGCAGGACAGAAACCCCACAAGCCGGCCCCTCATGATACAACCCGGGATGCTGGGAGTGGAGGCAAGACTGTTGTAAGTTTGGAGCAAGCCTGGGTGGTATGGCGTTTTGTAGTGAGATTTAAGTAAACTGCCTGTAGGGGATTAAAATGTACCTGGAATGTAGAAAGAGCTAGGAAACAACAGATGCTCTTTTTGTTGCCTTCCACAGTTCTGAGTCCATGAAGTGGTCCCACAGATATATTTAGAGAAATAACATGATTGGGCAACATGTGTGCTTAGAATCTCTTTTATTTTCTTAAAGATAAAGCCTAATGGGAGTGGACTGAGAAGCTGTTGATAATAGCACTGGGACCTGTTTCTACTGCATGTTCTGGGCTTTTTGGGACCCTAGTCCATTTGGATGCACACCTTCCTAGGCCTGGATGGATGGGGGGGCCTTGGACTTCCCACAAGGCAGGGTACCCTGCCCTCTCTTAAGGAGGGAGGGGAGGAAGGAGGGTAAGTGGGGGAATGGGAGGGGAATGGGAGGAGGGAAGGAAGTGTAATTTTTGAATGAAAAAAAAAAGATAAAGCCAAACCACCAGAGAAGTTCTTTTTAATGCTATGGGCATCTATTAACATAGAAACATATAACTGACCAAAGTGGTCAGTGTTGATGGACAGCTCAGCCTTCAGTTGGACAGCTTGTCGCTCCCTCCAGGGCTCAAGGAACACCACAGAGGGGCTGGAGTGATGGTTCAGCAGTTAAGAGAACTTGCCATTCTTGGTTGAGACCCTCATTTGGTTGCTAATACCCACATGGTACCTTCCAACAGCTGTCTGTAACTCTAATTCCAGGGCTCTTGATGCCCTTTTGTAGCTACTGTAGGTACTATATGTATGTGGTATGCATAAATGAAGGCAAAGATAAAGATAAAAATGAAGATAAAGTCAAATAAATACTAAAATATAAAGGAACATTTATAGAAGAGGGACCCCAAAGAATCTAGGAGTCAGAAGATGTGGAAATAGTCACCAAAAGGATGTCATCTGGGTATAGTCTTTGCCTGTGTGTATTCACTGAAGCTATGCTTACCTCAGTTACCCCAGGAATTCCAGATGCCAGTCTTAATTCCCACATGGTGGCTTCACAGTACCAAATAATAAACACAGCCCACCTTTGTTTACCTTGTTTACTTAAGATTTTATTTCTGTCTACGCGTGTGCTTGTGTGAGAGTGCATGTACATATAGGTGTCTGTGGAGCTCAGAAAGTGGCATCATGCTACTTGGAGCTTGAGTTAAAGGTAGGTGTAGCCTCCTGACGTAGGTGTCCTCTTGCGAGAGTAGTAAACATTCTTTATCACTTAGCTACCCTTTCCAGCTCCAGGCTGGTTCAGTTTGAAAGAGTCTAGTACTACTTCAAGGTACATAATTTCTGAGGAAGTTTGTTGTGTATCTTTTTCAGACTGAGAGTTTCCTTGTTGCGTTTTTCAAGTGTCATGTACACATAGGTAGTCCCTCCATAGCCACGACAGTGATGATGTACCAGTTGATCAGCAAAATGAACACAACTGCTCAAGGTTTCATGAAAAGGTGGCTTACTTAATGTTCCCCATTTTATTAGGCATGCCTGGCACAGTGATGCCATGTTTAAATTCAACCCTCCTTCAGATTTGGCAAGTAGAATCTCTCTTGGCAGGTCAGGATAGCTAGTGTTACCTGATACTTGGGCCAGAGATGGTGTTCATGGAGGACATGGGCGGGCACAAATAAACTTTAACAGAACAGTTCTCTGCTATGTCCCAGTCAAGGTAAGGAGGAACCAAATCAATGAGAAACACTTTCTACTTGATAAGAAAACCATAGGTAGTTATGACGGAACACCTGATGGCCATAGCCTGTACAACTGTTGGCCAGGGTGAGGCTAGGGAGACAGCACAATGCTTCCTGTGTTTACTTCCTGGTTTTCCCTTGGTAAAGTATAGAATTATGAGAGCCCGTAGGGTGTGAGTGTTGGGCACAGGGAAGATAGGCCCCTAGATCCAACTCCTGCTTGCGTTCATGATGTTGGGATGCCCTGATTCATGGGGAGAACAGTTAGTGACCAAAAGGCAGTATCTATCTAGGCTTCCTGTTCCCCTGACTCTAGCTAGGGCCATGCTGAAAAGCCAGATGAAGCCCAGATTTTTGAGTGAAATCCTGTTGAAAGTCTGAATTTCTTTTGAGGGCTGAGTCCACGTAGCCTGAGAACAGAAGGGCAGGTAAGTCCTTAGAATAAGTTGTGAAGGTTGGCTCATATTAGGCAAGAGAGGTGGAGTTAGAGGGACAAAGAGTGATAGGGTGACTGTGGAAATGATCTTGGAGTCTAAACTTGTATTTGGGACATTAGATTCTAACTCCTCTCTAGAGTAACCCTTGTGGCCACCTTCTGGGTCCTATGGATTTTGTCTAGATGGAGAGATACTTGTTTTTATGTACATATCTCATTTTTTCCCTCCCACTCATCTTCCCTCCTTCTCTGTTTCTCTCTGTGTGTACCTCTCCATATATGTATCTGTCTTTGTTGTCAATCTGTCTGTCTGTCTGTCTGTCTGTCTGTCTGTGTGTATGCATGCACATGTGTATGATTTTAGTATCTGACAAGGTCAGAAGAGTGCATCAGATCCCCAGGAGCTAGAGTTAGGGACGACTGTGAGACATCAAACATGGGCACTGGAATTTGAATTTTGATGCTTTGCATGAGCTGTAAGCACTCTTAGCCACAAAACCATCTCTTTAGCTTTGAAAAGACCATTTCAGATTAAGGGTAACGATGCTCTGGACATCATTAGGGTTCTGAACAATGCCAAAGCCATTCATCTTTTTCCACAACAGCAGACCATTCAGGATTTTATCATGGTGACAGCTGATGTCTTTGAATTGGACACACCCAGCAGTTGCCCAGCCACAAGTTCGACTCTAATGTCCAGAGATGGTATGATGATTAGTTTAAATTGTGAACTAAACAAAACCTAGAATCATCTGGGAAGATACTATCATTGATGGATTTTCTACATTGGGCTGGTCTGTGGTCAGGTATTGGGGGCTTGTGTGAAGATTCAGCTGGCAGTGGGTGGCACCCTTCTTTAATCAGGGGCTCCTGAAGTAAGTAAGAGTGGAGAAATCAAACCAACACTGACATTTATTTCTCCCTGTTCTTAAATATAGATATGATGTGACTAGGTGCTTCAAACTTGTGCCACAGTGAGTTCTGAGCTGCGGTGGACTGTAAACTGGAACTGCAGCCTAAAATTTAATATTTTTCTCTCCAGATTTGCTTTTTGTCTGGATCTTTAATCATTGCAATAGAAATGGATCTAGAACGGATAAGAAAATAAATTTTCCCATGTAAAAAATTTTCTGTGTTTAAGTACAGAACAAGGGCATTGAGAAGGCAAAACAAAAAAAAACAACCAAACAAACAACAACAAAACAACAACAACAAAACAAACCTTATATACAGCTAGTACTCCCTATGGTACAAGGACTACCATTAGCTTCCAAGAGATTTGTGCTAGTTTCTTGGAGGAGCTTGGGTATGTCTTCCTTTGGTGATACTTAGGGTTTCAGGTTGCTAAGTTCCCACAGAATAAAGGGTCAAGGTCTTAAGGTTAGGTTGTTTGTGGAGAGTTAGAGCAGCATGTTTTCTGTGACTGACATGAGCTCAGAGTTTCAGCATTTGGTGACCAGTGGGAAGTCTATGAAACCTTTGGGATACAGTGTCTAACTGGTAGACACGGGCCACTGGAGGTGGGCCTTTGAAAGTTATAGCCTGGTATCGTTTCCAGCCATGATCCCAGTTTCCTGATCCACTAAGATGTGAACAAGATACACTGAAAACTCCTGATATACAGGCCTTCAAGTGAGCCCACAACTTCAGGCATGGATCTTGTGATGGGCAACTGGTGACTCTTCGTTGATTGATTTCAAAGAAAGGAGAGTCTCATGACTAAGCTAGTCTACAAGGGGAAGTGACTTGCTTAGGTCACTGAAGCTGTGGGAGACTGAACCAGAGGAGGAACTTACTGTAAATCCTGACTTTAGAGCCAGTGTTTCTGTAGCCCTTTTAGCTGTTGATGCTGTTTGTTAGTTTGTTTGTGGAGACAAGGTTTCTTTGTGCATTCCTGGCTGCCCTGGAATTCTCTCTGTAGACAAGGCTGGACTTGAACTCACAGAGATCTGCTAGTCCCTACCTCCCAAGCTGCAGCCCTTCTAACATCTCAGTAACCAAGTTTTCATTGAACACCTGTTCAAGTGATCAAATTCATAGGAGAAGCAACTATGGACAATGGGATGAATGCAGAGTGGTGGGAATGTGGTTATGGGCTGTGAAGAGCCAATGTGGTGTGGCAGTTACAGGTACAGTGCAGCTATATCTTACAAAGGCAAGAATATTTTTTAGAACACCAAGCAATCTTTTTTTAAAATTTGTTTTTATTGAGCTATATATTTTTCTCCACTTCTCTCCTTTACTCTCCCCTCCCCTTCTACCCTTTCCCATGGTCACCACGTACCCAATTTACTCAGGAGATCCTGTCTTTTTCTACTTCCCATATAGATTAGATCTATGTATGTCTTTCTTAAGGTCCTTATTGTTGTCTAGGATCTCTGGAATTGTGAATTGTAGGCTGGTTTTCTTTGCTTCATGTTTAAAAACCACCTATGAGTGAGTACATATGATATTTGTCTTTCTGGGTCTGGGTTACCTCACTCAATATGATGTTTTCTAGAGCCATCCATTGGCCCACAAATTTCAAGGTATCCTTATTTTTTTTCTGCTGTGTAGTACTCCATTGTGTAAATGAACCACATTTCCCTTATTCGTTCTTTGGCTGAGGGGCATTTAGGTTGTTTTTAGGTTCTGGCTATGACAAACGATGCTGCTATGAACATAGTTGAGCACATGGCCTTGTGGTACGATTGAGCATCCTTTGGGTAAATACCCAAAAGTGGTATTGCTGGGTCTTGAGGTAAGGTGTTTCCTAATTTTCTGAGAAATTGCCATACTGATATCCAACAGGGCTGTACCGGTTTGTACTCCCACCAGCAATGAATGAGTGTTTCCTTTACACCACATCCTCTCCAGCATAAGTTGTCATCAGTGGTTTTTATCTTGGCATTTTTATCTTGGCATAGAGGTGTAAGATAGAATTTCAGAATTGCTTTGATTTGCATTTCTCTGATGGCTAAGGATGCTGAACATTTCCTTATGTGTCTTTCAGCCATTTTAGATTCATCTATGGAGAGTTCTCTGTTTAGTTCTGTATCCCATTTTTTATTGGATTATTTGTTCATCAAAAGAACGTTTTTTTGAGTTCTTTGTGTATTTTGGAGATTGGCCCTCTGTTCGATGTGGGGTTAGTGAAGATCTTTTTCCATTCTGTAGGCTGTCGTTTTTGCCTTGTTGACCATGTCTTTTGCTTTGCGGAAGCTTCTCAGTTTCAGGAGGTCCCATCTATTAATTTTTTTTTTTATCTCAGTGTCAGTGTTACTCGGGTTATAATTAGGAAGTGGTCTCCTTGTCAACGTGTTCAAGCACTTTCTCTTCTATGAGGCTCAGTGTGGTTGGTTTTATGTTGAGGTCTTTGATCCATTTGGACTTGGGTTTTGTGCACAATGATAGATATGGGTCTATTTTCATTCTTCTACATGTTGATATCCAGTTATGCTATTTGTTGAATATGATGTCTTTTTTCCATTTTGTATTTTTTTTGCTTCTTTGTTAAAAATTAGGTGTTTGTAGGTGTGTGGATTGATATCCGGGTCTTTAATTCTGTTCCATTGGAAAACAAGCAGTCTTGATCCTTGCTATCTGCCATCTCCCCCGCCACAAAATTTGCTCATGGAATTGGAGAAAAATGTACATTACTAAGTGAAAGAAGCCAGTCTCACATGGTACACAGTACAATATGAGCTACAGATCCTGATGACAGTAATGTGTATCTGTATCTTTTTCACAAAGTAGACCACTCTGGTGGAGCAGAGCAGGGCAGGGAGGACACCAGAAACGCTATTCACCTTCTGTTCAGTTTTTCTGTGAACCTCAAGTCTCTATTAAAATCTACTTTTCTCTGAATGTGGCTGGGACAGTCTGAGGGGCCACTGACAGTGGGGCCAGGATTTATCTTTACTGCTTGAATTGGGTTTTTGGAGCTTGTTCTCTTTGTAGAGATAACTTGCTCAGCCTAGATATAGTTGGGAGGGTCTTGATCCTGCTTCAAAGCAATATGCTAGACTTTGTTGACTCCCCATAAGAAGCCCTACAGTCTCTGAGGAGTGGATAGGGCTGGAGTGGGGGAGAAGGTGGAGGGAGAATGAAGGGAGGGAGTGGGAACGAGGACTGGTATGTAAAATTTCAATTAAATAATAATACTAAAACAACAGAATCAAATGAGTCATCTGAGTTTGACACCTTGTAGTGAACGTTTGTTTGGCCGGTGGGGCTCGTGACACAGCAAGAATTGCTCATTGTGTGGAAAATTTCTCAATGTGGTAAGACCAAAGGCAAGAAGAGTGAAATTTGAGACAAGTGGGTGCTTCTGCTCCTCTGAGAAATCTGCAGAGGAAAAGAGCATACTGCCCTGCCTAGAGCATCCTTTCCTATACCTTTACCTGTTATTTCAAGTCTCAGAAATATAGTGTCTATAGAGTTAGGCCTAGTAAAGATAGTGCTAGTTGGAGCCTTCCTGTGGTGGGAACTGGCCCTGGGCATGTAGACCACCTACTCCTCCACTTAGTGGGGGCTGTGGGAGAAGAAGGATGACAAAACTCAGGTGAGCGTGCTTCCATTACCAGGTTTATGTGTTACAGTCTGGAAGGCTGGATCCTTATCTATGAGGTGTAGCCAAGAGTGGATGGTGGATGAAGCGGGGGAGCACTGCACCATATTGCTCTTCATGCCCTATTTCTGGTTCAGCACAGCTGGCATAGGAAAATCCTTCCCCTAATACTCGGAATCTGTTCTCCTGTCTTTCTTTTTTTATTTAAAAGTTTCTTTTTTATTTTACATACCAAACACAGTTCTCCTTCCCCCCTCCTCTGACTCACTTCCACCTCCCCTCCCCCCAACTCCTCTTCCACTTCTCCTTTAGGGTAAGGCCTCCCATAGGGAGTCTACAAAGTCTAGCATATCAAGTTGAGGCAAGGCCAAACCTCTCCCCACTTTACCATGTCTGAGCAAAGAATGTCTCTATAGGCTTTAAAAAGCTAGTTCATGCACCGGTGATAAATCCTGGTCTTATTGGCCCCCACAGGCTGCCCAAGCCACAGCTGTTCTCCTGTCTTAACACGGAGATCCTGGAGATCCCGCTGCAGTTGGCTAAAAAGAAGAGCTGGTGTGACTGGAGTTTCTCTGGGAATGGCCCTGAAGCTAAAACCAGAAGACATGCTGATCATTCTCAGGGACTTCCCCTAAATCTATGGTTTAAGCTGAGTGTGTGTAACCAGAGAAGCCGTATGTCCACTTGGTGCAGGGAGCTCATAGGTCTGTGAGCTCTTCAGATTAGGAGAAGACAGGTCCCTCAGTCAGATTTCTGACACCTCAGTAACATTCAACATAGAGACGCTTATGAGCACGTGATTGATTCATTATCACCTCCTTCAGATTGGTGTTGCTAGTTCTGGGACTCCACCGCTTCTCAGCTGCAAGTTTTTCCTCTGTGAACAGAAAAGGGAACATTAGCTCTTCACTAGGCCCATGCTGCCCTCAGAGTCCAAACATCAGGAATCTAAAGGGAAATTCGATTTTTCTGGTGCTCTCACTACATTCTGAATCACGTACAAGCAGTCTCAGAACACCTACAATTCAGGCTGGCTGCCAGTGAAACTCCTCCAGTGCTCTTACAAGTTTAACTTGACAAGACAGAGCCGTCAGTCTTCAAGCAATAACTCATGCTATAGCAGTGAACAGATAGAACAAAGGACTGTTTATGCATTCTCATAAGTATAAATGCATCATGCAGTAAAAATGACTGCATAACAGAGACATATATGCAGCCCCCTCCATGATGTTGAGTGGCCGCATGAAAGTTGTGATGTTTAGTGTTGTCTACTAGAGAGAATCTAGCATCATCTAGAAGAGGGGTCTCTGGGCATATCTGTGATGAATTACTGTGATTTTGCTCATTGTGAGGGGAAGAATCACCCACTGTGGATGTCTCCATTTCCTGGATATGATCTGGGAATAAACAAAGAACAAGCTGAGTAGCAGCAAGCATCCATGACACTCATCTCTCTGATTGTGGGTGCAACATAACCAGATGACTCAAACTCCTGCCACTGTGACTTACTTACCATAATGCACCTTGAACTGTGAGCTAAAATAATTCCTGTCTCCATTAAGTTCCACTTGCTGAGGTGTGCTATCACAAAAAAAAGAGAAGAAACAAAATGCTTATGACTTCTCTCTTGTGTCCAGTTCTTGTTGGTAACATGTGAATAGAGTCACTCATACCTTTCTCCAGCCGGTGGTTTCATTCCCCACTGAGGCTTGAGTGAATTATTGTGAATGCAGTGGTTTAGTTTGGAAGGTCAGAAGTCCTAACTGTTGTTACTTGTGGGAGTGGGGGGGCTATCCAACATAGAGTCTCCTTCCTTTAATATCTATGTTCTAGAATCTTCAATGGAATTTAAAAATTATTTTAAAAATTATTTTTGTATATGTGTGTGAATTTATGCCATTTATTCACAGAATATGTGTGTGTGTGTGTGTGTGCGTGTGTGTGTGAGAGAGAGTTTATACAATGTGTGCACAGATGGCTGTGGATATCAACAGAGGATGTTAAATCCTTCAGGGCAAGAGTACAGGAAGCTGTGGGCTGCCCAACATGGGTCTCCTGCAAGAGCAACAAGCATGCCTAACCACAGAACATCTTTCAGGCCTCCACGATATTAGGATTCAACATGTAAGCTTTGATGGAGGAAGGCACACAACTGTTCAATTTATAAAGAGAGTAACAGAGGAGACCTCAAGAAAAAATTTTTTAAATCAATTTTGCCAGTGACCATGTCAGAGGAGCAGGTGGCAATTGAAGTCAAAATTGTCAGTCAAAGAGGAGGAAAATCCCTTATGGGTGATTCTCAGATAGGCAAGGCCTCCCAAGACCACAGACTCTCTTCTCTTTCTGCTGTGCCCTTACATGTTTGCCACTGCTATCTTTCTTTGGTATCTGACATGGTGTGAAGGGGTGTGTGGAGATTATCACTGCATGTACTGTAGTGTGCTTATCTCATGGAAACATCCTGTTCTATTGGATATTTTTACCAGTGTATTATTATGGAGATTATTTCTTCTTAAATTGTACTCTCTAATTGATAATAATAATGTTAATTTAAATTGAATTTTCATGATAAAAAGTCAAACAAGGAAGTGACACACACCTACGACACATGAGTTTCTATTGAGGAGCCATACAGACTGTTGCTCAGGTCAATAATTAGAAAAAATAATTGAGTCCCCGTAGCCCAGCTAGTTGAAATTCTTCTAGTCTTAATGTTGGGAGGTGTGTTCACAGGCTTTGGAGTGCATCATAGCTGAAACAAAGCTTTGAAAATAACTTGAGGTTAGACTAGATATTTTGGTCAAATAGGTTTGAGATGAAAAATCATAGAAAATAATCTAAAATTTACAAGGGCATATAGCTAAATTATAGATCCATTAGGTTAGGGTCACAAACACAAAGCAGCCCAAGTTTTACTAGATGATATACTTTCCTTGCTAGAATTGGTTCGTGATCAAAGGTGATGATTAATTCCTTGTACCTATTTTGCCCTCAACCTCCTGACATAAGGAACTATTGATGAGTGGGCATGCACCCTAAAGATTTAAAGTGAATCTAAATATTTTCCATATATAAAAGTTTAGGTTTGTGATTCCTTTAAAATTTCTTATAAGATTACCTTTCAAGATAAATAATAAAGCTATTGATTCTTTTTTTGTAACTGTAATACACAAACTGCCAACAAAAGAAGCCAGAAGATGGGAGGAGTGCTGTGAAATGCTGAACAGAGAGGGCTATTAGGTCATGAACTTTGGGGACTTGCATAAGATCAAGCCAGTTGAAAGGCCAATATGGATGGGGTAAAGGCTCTCTAGGTCCCACTTCCAGCTTATTTTTGATTGGCAATTGATGGCTTCCATGAGAGGGAGAGTAAGTTTACTTTAAGGATGTGATTCATGATAGGTTGACTATGCTCCAGTGGATGTCTCTACATCTATGAATATTTGGGTATCACTAATTTTATTCAGTGTCTATAAACAAAAAAGCAAGCAAAGAAACAAACCCAACACTGCTTGGTGGCACATTCTTGCCATTCCATAACTTAGGAGGTAAAATCAGGCAGGTCTGGAATTCAAGGTCATCTCTGACTATATAGTGAATTAAAGGCTGCCTAGCTATATGACATAATGTCTTTAAATGAAGGAGAAAAAGAAAGAGGCAAAAGAGGAGGAGGAGACATTAAAAAGAATGCTATTATATATACATATATAATATATATAATTTAGTTCCGTTCTGTAGAGTCTATGAATTTCTCTGTTGAGGCTTGAGATACATGGTAATCTACAGGTATAACAATAAGTCATTAGGAGTTGGCTTATACTGCGTTTTTTAATTTTCATACATGCAGCCAAAACATACACATCTAACAAAATGAAAAATATGTTAAAAAGATAAAAAGTTTAAAGGGTTTAAACTTAACAGTAGAGTGCCTGCCTGGCATGTGGGAGACCCTAAACTTATTCCTTACTACTGAAAGAACCAAGAGAGGGAGTGCAGAAGTAGAGAGTAAGGGAATAAGCGAAGGAGGGAGGGGTAGGAATTCCAAGTTGGAAAGTTTCAAGTTTAACAACTCAGCAATTTTCTAGGGATCCCAACTCTCATGTTTGGTTAGTATTTTGGTAATGTTATTCCATTCTGTTTCACAATGACTCTATGTGTGACTTACGGACATTACATCTTGATGATGTTGCCAATGATAGAAGTAAAGGAGGGCAAAGGTCTTGTGAAACCTCTCCCTCTTTTATTAAAGAATAGATTGATTACCAGTAACCCTCAATGCATAAAATTTACTTCACCATGAGTATTATTTGGCCTTACTGGTCATATGAGATGCTTTGGAAAAGCTGGGGCTGCGTGGTTAGGTAGGACCATTGCAAGATCAAGACTTCTGTGAACCACAGGTTGGACTGTTAAAATGTCTCAGTTGAAATTTCATTTCCTGGGGCTGGAATGATGACTCAGTGGTTAAGAGCATTGCCTGCTCTTCCAAAGGTTCCTGAGTTCAATTCCCAGTGACCACATGGTGGCTCAGAACCATCTGTAATGAGATCTGGTGCCTTCTTCTGGCCTGTAGGCATACATGCAGATAGAATATTGTATACAGAATAAATAAAAAAAATTACAAAAAATTCATTTCCTTCCTGTTCATGTTCCCAGGCTCAGAACAGAGCTACTTACACAGAGCTAGGTTTTTATTAGGAGGAATATTGAGCACAAACTGTTTAGTCAACCACCACCAGTGTCAGGAAGTGGCAAGGTGCATAGGAGTCACCATGACTGTCTTCAGATGCAGAAGACCTTAGAGACACTGTGGGAGGATATCTCTCCTCTCCCTGGGCTCATGGCATGCAAAGTGCTGCCTTTTCTGGTCTTGACATAAAGGTATCTATCCGACCTCAATCCCTAGGTCTGTCTCTTATCTATGCAGTCCCTTTAGGATTTTATGTTACTCTGTCCCCCCTCCAGTTTTATTTCCTCTACAGTATCTTCAGAGCCTGGATTCTTTCTTCTATCTCTCGTATTCTGTCGGTTATATTTGTCTCTGAAGTTCCTGTTTGTTTACCCAGATTTTCCATATCTAGCCATCCCTCGCTTTGTGTTTTCTTCATTGCCTCCATTTCAGTTTTCAAGTCTTTTTTTAATTTTAATTTTTATTTATTTTATTCTCAGTTATTTTAAAAGAAAAAAAATATATCTGATAAGTGAAGAAAAGCAGCAGATCTTCTCTAACACCAAACTCCTCAGGAAAAAGGAGTAACCATTAATCTGAGGAGGGTGGATTGAGATGCATTGAGCAATGCCCATATGTGTAGCTGGCTGCTTCTATTAAACATCTAGAGAACAGGCAATGTTTTTTTTTCTTTCTTTTTTTTTCTTTTTTTTAGTTTTCAAGTCTTGAACTGTTTCCATTACCTGTTTGATTGCTTTTTCTTGATTTTCTTGGGTATATTTGAGGGATTTATTCATTTCTTCTACCTTTTTGTTAGTCTTCTCATCCATTTTTTTTTTCTTTTTTTTTTTTTTTGAGAGCAGCCACTGATCTTAATTCTGGTCAAGATCTCACACACCGATAGCCAAACGGGCCAGGCCCCCTTGACCGCGGTCACACTTGCATATGTGATCGTTTAAAAAAATAACTATGAAAAGGCAGCTCTCTCCTGTTCCTGGAGTGGTCTGACAGCAGCTATGTGTGTCTATGCATCTGGCACAGTTCCGAAATTGCACCAAAAGGATCTGGAAGCACTTGGTTTGGTCTGAGACAAAACAAAAGGTCACGGAGGAGGCTGGCCTTCTGGGCTCACATCTCCGAGTCGGCATACATGCCATTGGTCAGGTAGTCCACCTGTGTGTAGTCCTTCTTCTTGTAGCTCTCATAGGCTTGCAGGGCAAACATCGCTAGGACTGCGATGAACAGGGTCACCCCAAAAACGAGCACCACCAGAAGCAACATTTTGTTCACTAAGGATGGGGTGAGGGGCTCAGGGGTGAATACTAGGTACTGGCCTTGGGTGCTGAGCTGACACGAGTTTGTGGTCCCCGGAGCTCCTGGGTGTTAGCCCAGCAGAGGAAGTACCAGCTGTGGCTTTGGTCTCCACCCTCTCCGTTGTCAGGGGTGTGCCTCCCACTTATCCCCTGGGTAGATAATGCAGGGCTTGGCTGCGTGGTGAGTGTTGTGGTTTCCACTCTGGGGTCGGGCTGGTAGGAGGCACTGGCTTTGTGCTGGCAGTTGGCTCCTTGGTTTGTATCTGAGTGGTGGTCACTACTGTCGAGGACGTTGAGCCTTGAGCGTACACAGAGTGGGTGGTGGTGGGCTCCAGGGTGGTATTTGAAGGACCAGGTGTTGAGCTGCCAGCTGTGGTATGCACTGGCTGTTCTGTTGTCACCTGGATGGTGGTACCTTGGGTTTGGGCACCTGAAGTGGGGATGGGGCTCATGGTGGATGTGTTAGTAGGTGTGCTTTCGGCAGGACTCAGAGTCCTCGTGGGACCACTTGTGTTTATGGTGCCTGCAGCAACAGTCGTGGTATGTGGGGCCACTGTTGCCACTGTGGCTGTTCTTGGTGATGTGCTGGCATCTGTACTTGGCACTTCTGCATGTGGTGTGCTGTGAGGGGGAAGTCCAGCAGTGGTGGTGGGTGGAGATAGCGCCACAGTCTCGGGCCCTGATGATGGAGGTGGTGTAAGGGAACTGGAGGTCACACTGCCCGTCGTGCCTTCTCTGGTGGTCGGAGTGCTCGTGTTTGTCCAGTGTGTTGTCATCTCTGCTGTCACTCTGGTCGAGTTCGGGATAGCTGCCCAGGTCCCCGTGGTCGGCGTGACAGGAGCAGGCGGCACTGTGGCTGTTCTCGGACCTGTGTCCCTAGTCACAGTTTGCTTCACGGCTTTAGGCCGCACCTTGGTCTCTACTAAGTGTCGCGGCTCCTCAGTCACGCTATGGCTTCTAGATAAAGGCATGGAGGAAGTCCAAACCAGCACCAGGGCTGTCCACATCTTGCTGGTGAGCTGGAAGCAAGGCTGGTGGTCTCTGAGCCAGCCAGCCCCTCAGGCTGTCCACAGTTGCCTTCTGCTTGGCCCAGGGATCAGAGGTATCTGCTCAGTGCAGACTGGGAGGCCAGGCTGATGATGTCCTCCTTGGGCAGCTGTGGGCTTGGCATCCTGTACTTGGCATATTAAGTCTGGCTTTGCAGGGGAGAGCAGCTGGGCAGGGCACTCCCAGGCCATGGCATTGGCTGAGGCATTGGTGTAGGACAGAGGCAGATCCTCCTCTGCGATGCCAGACACACCCCAGCGCTACAGGCCTGTGGCCCTCGCTCCGCAGTGTTGCCACTTCAGTGATTCAGCCCCGCGCCGGGACGTGGACCGCAGCCACACCCAGTTAACTCAGCTTGGGGGTGAGCCCTCATCCATTTCTTTAAAGGAGTTTTTCACGTCCTGTTTAATGTTATCTATCACTTTCATAGTGTTACATTTAAAGTCAATTTCTTCTACTTCTTCTGAATTAGGGTGATCAAGTCTTCCTGTCGCATGATCACTGGATTCTGGTGTTATCATGTTGCTTTTTAGGTTGTTGGAGGAATTCTTGCATCGGCACCTGCCCATCTCTTCCTTCAAATGTGGTCAGGAGAGTCTTGATGGTTTGGTCCGATCTTTGCTGTGGCTAACTGTGTACTTGTTTTTTTTTTTCTTGTTCTTCCCTCTTTTAGGTCCCCTTAGCACTGGAGTTGGCTCTCAGATCCCCTCCTCCCTGAAGTAGGCTGTGGCGGTGGATCTAAAGACCCCGCAGATGGAAAGGAGTGCTTGGGGTCAAGCTGGGATGGAATAAGTAGAGAAAGACAGGGAGAAGCCCTGCTGAATGGCCAGAAAGTTTAGGGGATTGGAGGGTGCCTGTACTTGGTTCCCAGGGTGTCCAGCTAGAGGGGCGGGCACACACTTATCACTCCAGATGCATCTCCTGGTACTGGATCAGGGCCACTTACTGGCCAAGGACCTTGCAGACAAAAGGGTAGGCTTGGTAGGTGCTGGCTCAGAGGAACAAAGAAACCCCTGCAGTCATTGCACTCACCACTGTGTCCTCAGACCCTCAGCCTGTAAGCAGGCTGAGTTCCCCTTTCCAGTTTTAATGGTACTGCATGAATATAGAGAGGGATGGAGAGAGAGATGGGTGGATAGAGAGGGAGGAGGAGGGGACAGGTAAAGGGAGGAGAAAAAGGAAGAGGGAGGAGACAGAAAGTGAGAGGGAAAAAAAGAGGCAGGGATGAGAGGGATAGGGAGCTGGCTAGTGTTTTGTCAACTTGACACAAGCCACAGTAATTTGGGAAGAGAAAACCTCAATTAAGGAAATGCACCCATTAGATTGGCCTGTGGGTAAATCTCTGAGTCATTTTCTTGATTATTGATGGATGTGGATGGCCGTAGCCCAGTGTGAGAATGATAGTTCTGGGCTGTAAAAGAAAGAAGACTGGGTAAATCATAAGAGCAAGCCAGTAAGAGGTATTCTTCCACAGGCTCTGTTTCAGTTCCTGTCTCCAGGCTTCTGTCTTGAGTTCCTGCCCTGACTTCCTTCAGTGATAGTGTTTTGTGGAAGTCTAAGATGAAATAAACCCTTTTCTCTCCACATTACTTTTGCTCATATTTTATCGCAACAATAGAAAACCTAGCTAAAACAGAGAAAAGGATAAAACCTGTTCTTTTAACATTTTAACTGTGCAGTTCTGTTTTATTGACTATGGTATTATGTTGTCTTAGACTTATTCTTACTGATTGACTAACATTTTTGTCTATTGATAGATACCTTCCCCACTTTTTTCCTTCTAGTAGACAGCATTCTAAACTTTGCTTTTATGAATTTGACTTCTTTAACTACTTTATGGGTTTTGTGACAGACTCTTGCTATATAGCTCAGACTGGTTTAGAACTCACTATGTAGTGAAGATTGGCCTTGCACTCATGGTGATCTTCTGTTCATCCTCCCAAGTGCACAAATTTCAGGCATGGATCGGAATGTGCAGCTTGAATATGACTACTTAATATACTTCATGTGAGGTAACAATGCAGTGCCTTCCCTTCTGAGGCTGTTTACTGGGTCAAGCCGTTTCTTGAAGGTCCAGCCATTCTTTGGACAATTTCCCCATCATAGCTCTTGTGAATAGTGTTGCAATGATTCCATAAGTACTGACAGCTCACTTCCATTCTTTTATTCCCTTACTTGGGTTCTATTTTTAATTTCTCATTTTGTGACATCTTCATGCTATTTCAATAGAGGAAGAGCTTTTCCCCCTCTGATTTACACATTTTTTTCCATCAGTGGCATGGAAGGAGGGCCTCAGGTCCCTGAAAATGATTGTGACTCATTCTCTCAGAGGCAGCTTTTCTTATAACAGTTGGGGCCCTGGGTTCCTGTTAAGAGCATGAAAAAGATCCAATTTCTCTACTCCTGGCAACATTTGTTATCTTTAAAAAATATCATCTGAGGCTGGAGAGATAATTTAGTGGTTAAGAGCACTAGTTGCTCTTCCAGAGGACCCATGTTCAATTCCCAACATCCACCTGACAACTCACAACTGTTTGCAACTCCAATTCCAGAGGAAGCAGCACCCTCACACAGATACATAGACAGGTGAGACACCAATGCACATAAAATAAAAATAAGTCTTAAAAATATCATCTGGGTCAATGAGATTGCCCAGTGGATAAAAATGCTTGCTCCCAAACCGGAGAACTCAAGTTTCATCCCCAGGACCTATATAGTAGGATGAAAGAACCAACTTTGCCAAGTTGTCCTCTGACTGCTACATACACTGTGAAACACACACACACACACACACACACACACACACACACACACATATACACACACAGACACCAATATTATATAATAAGAAAGGCCATTATCTGTAGCAGGGCATATTTAACACGTCAAGTATCTGTTTAGGCTCTTCCAAATACCATAACAACAAACATTTAGGGAAGGCTTTATGATTTTCATTTTAAACATTAGGAAATGTGAGCTTTGGGTGTTGAAATGCCCAAAGATCAATGGTCACTGACTTCTACAATAATGACTGATGTGTAAATCTTATACTTCTGTGTCTCACATATTTATAACAAGACAAATATGTGGAGGAATGAGTTTGATTGCACCCAAACTCAGAGGCCTGCTGTATTTTTTAGAATATGACCCCTTCTCAAAGAGTCAGCCATTGAAGGAAAGCGTGGAAAGCCCAGAGGAGAAACCTCTTCCTCTTCATGTGAGGAAACTAATAGAGAAACCTTGTAATGAGCCCCAGCCCACACATCCTGCCTCTTGTGTCCACTGCAGGGCTTCAGTTTTCAGACCGGGTCAGACTGCTGAAGCTTGAGTCATGTCACTTCATTCTGCCACGGTGCTGGCCCTCGGTGAGTC
>NW_004949221.1:580461-581292 GCF_000317375.1 Microtus ochrogaster | reverse complement strand
TCATGGCCTACCATCAAGGTTCCAGCTAGCAGCTTGTGTCTTTCCCCTCTTGTGGCTACATGGTGTCTCCTGTCTCTGCCTTCTTTCTCCCAGCATTAAGTTTAGTTTTCCCCACCTACCTCTATTCTGCCCTGTACAGGCCCAAAATAGTTTTTTTTTTATTAACCAATGCTATTTACACCACACAGAGGGGAATTCCACATCACCTATCCTTTTTGTTTAAATAAAATGGAAGCTTTTAATTTTAACATAGTAAAATTACATCTACAAAACAGGTATCAAGTGAGAATTACAGTTACAATATTTGTATCTACTTTATCTTTTATAATAACCAAGGAAAGCTATAATTATAACTATCTATTCTTCAACTCCATCAAAGGCAACAAAAGGATAATAGGAAGTGCATTGTAAGCACTTCCAAAACTCTAGAATTGACAGAGGCATCTTGCTACCTGGACAGTCACACAAAGTTCTTCTGTATTATTGTGGCATCCAATCTTCAGCCTACAGGACCATAGTATCCAGCAGACTTTTCCATGAAGCAGGAAATTTCAAAGACAGTTCTGCCTATATTGGCAGCTTGTCAGTCACTTTCTTCTGTGTTCTGCGAAATGCCTTGTAGACTCTTTTATGAAGCAGTAACCCCGAAAGACAATCTCACCTTTAGGCAAGTTCAGCAGTCATTTCTCTGTAGGTCCTGCATGCCCAGTTAATACAGCATAACATCAATTGGTCCAGGCAAGAGCAGTTTCTTGCCCAAATGGCTAACCAACTCCATAAGGAGCTTCTTTGATGCCCATCAACCTCTTGAAGCAAATGGTGCTCCCAGGA
>NW_004949221.1:578707-579541 GCF_000317375.1 Microtus ochrogaster | reverse complement strand
TTCTCATCTTCTGTGAAAACAAAAGCAGAACCTCTTTTCCAAAGCAACAAATCTTTAGACCCAAATTCTGAAGTCAGGATACTTTTAAAATATATATGTTGGCTTAGCTTAGCAGTCCATACAATGACATGTCTCTCTCTACGTAGCTGCTTCACAGCCAAAAAATATAAGGAAAACACAATAATATACATAATCCAGACTTTCTGTGTGGACATCTTTACATGTCTCATCATTCTTATTCTATTACTTTTTCTACAAGTTTACTCTATCTCTTTAAAGACTTTGTTTTTTTAAATAATTTACTTTTTTATAACCTCTATATTCTTTTTCTTCTTTCTTTCAACGCCTACGTACATTTTTTTAAAACACAGTATGACCCATTTAGAGGTCTTTTTCATCTGAATCTGTCTTTATTGTGTATCTGTAATTATTTTCTGAACAGAACTATTTCTTAAAATGCTAGGTGGGCATGGCTAGGGCAAATATGGCCATGCCTGCTTGCTCTACCCAGTCCAACATGATGGAGACATGTTTGCTGCCTCTGAGAGCCATGTTCACAGCCCCATTTTTAGGCACATAGCAGGTCTATGTTACCATTAAGCAAGTTGTAGCACTCTGCTCACAGACACCATTGAAATGCTTCATAGCTGGACCTCCTGAAAGAGTCAGAGCCATTTGTGCTGGTGAACCAGGAAACTGCTGTTTAGAAACTGAAGGGTTTTTTTTTTTGCTACTGCTGAATCAGGAAGACCTCTCTTAAAGGAATCATGCCTCTGCTTGCTTTTAGCAAACAGAACAAGAAGTTGCATGAAACTCTGTTCTTTGTGTGTGTGT
>NW_004949221.1:577087-578267 GCF_000317375.1 Microtus ochrogaster | reverse complement strand
AGAAGAGGAATTACTGGGTAATCGTGAGAGGCTGGATGTCCCCACCAATATCTAGTCATTCCTAGATTCTCGTTGCTAAAGAAGCCATGTTGTGAGGATCTTTCTTAATGGGTTTTCTCTTTTAGTGCTGTGCCTGGGATGGACAATTAATACTCAGCACGGTGAGTCATGTCTTCAGTTTGGCTTTGGAGAGGATCATGTGCACCTGGGAGACCTGGGAGGAGATCCTTGAATATCCGTGTAATCATAAACACTCCCAAATATACAAACTTCACCTTTTCCTTTTGCCACCTGTCTTCCTTTGTTTTCTTGGTTAAAAGTGTTTTTAATCAACAAATAACAATGGTCTATATTTATATTCTATCTCTCAGGTTTCAGTGCAAGTATCTCTTCTGTGTCACCTCAGGGAGTACACCTCTGATCTCACCTGTCTCTTGAGATGCCTATGCTAACCCCTTACATTCATCATAATCTTTCTGCCACCTTCTCAGACAATTATTCTCTCAAATCAGCCTTACCTCCCATAATTTGCCTTCAAATGGAAGATACTATGTTTCTTGTATGTGTGAAACCATAGAAACATGGAAGGCATCCCTAGAAGTTGAACAAGATATTAAAAATATATGAAGAAAAAGTGAAGAAAAAAGATAGGATTAGGAACTGTTTGTCTAAGGGCACAAAATCTCATTACACATGGATTAGGGCAGGAAGTCAATTACTCAGCATGGCTAGCAACTATGCATTCATAAATTTCTCACAAAAAGGTAAGTTTGTGAGTTTATCCATAATGATTAATTTGATCCAGTTATTCCACAAAATACAAGACATCACCTCGAACATGGTAAATTGAGCTTTTAAAATTTGTCTCTTAGCATAATTATCTGTGATTTTTATGGGGATGCCCTTACATTCAGTCAGTTTGAAGCAGGTGAGATTTTAAAGCCCCAATAACGCCCTGGAAAGAAGGTGGAGATAAAGGCAGAAAAAGCACAAGTCCCTAGAATAAGGCAGTTCCCAGGGAGGCAGTGGGCTCTGTAGCAGACAAGTCCAGTCTGTGACGTTCTGACATTTCTTTGGATGAATCATTGCTAGACCCACCACATGCTCAGACATGGGATTCTTAATGTCATGTGGTGGGCATTCATATGCATGTACAAAGTGGGGGGATGTTATAAAGCTT
>NW_004949221.1:558955-576401 GCF_000317375.1 Microtus ochrogaster | reverse complement strand
ATTACTGGGTACTGACTGAGCCCCATCAATGGTGGGAGTTTTCTCAAGGCGATGCATGTTTTTTTCACTGGGCATGGTGATTTATCCTGGTTTTCCGCTGAGTTCAAGCCTGTGGTGACTGCAGGAATATATCTCTTCTGGGGTGGTACCATCTCACTAAGCAGGTAATGTGGTCCAGAGAATGTTGGTTGACAGGCCTGGATTATTCTTTTGTGGGTTCTTTCATATGGAATCGTCTATGGAGTCAGGATACAGAAAATGTTCTAGTCCATGTCCTTGTCTTCCCACATCTTACCAGGAGCTGCTCAGTGCTTATTCTGTGAGGCCAAGCAGAGTGAGTGAGGTAGGAATAGAAGGAAGGACCAATATCTAACAGGATGATTTAGGAGGGGCTCTGCCATGTTTTCAGTTTTCCCTGTCCTGTCATTTCAGGTCTTTCCCATGGTCTGTGCCTGAGTGATGGAGCCAATCACCCCCTTTGTATCAATATTTAGGATAGAGAAGGGGACTACATAGCTCTCCTCATCAGTTCCCAATCCTTCACCCTGCCTCATTGCTGGTTTTGGAGTTTATTACAGGTTATATGCTTGGTTGATATTCTGATGTTGGAGCCAGCCATCAAGGTGTCATTAATAATATTTTTTCCTCTCTTCTTTCTTTTGTTTTTTGTAGTTGTTTAATTTTGAGATAGGATCTCTCTATATAACCCTGGAAGTCCTGGAACTTGTAACATAAACCATGCTGACCTTGAACTCAAAGAGCTCCTCCTGCCTTTGCCTCCTGAGTTCTGGGATTAATGGCATACTCCCACCATGCCCAGAATATTTTAAATATGGAGAAAATTAACGTTCTTGGTCAAGGATACCAAGATCTGCAGACTCCAGGAGAGAAGCAATTCTAGCAGTGACGCCCCAGACTTCAGTTTTCTACAAGTCTATACTGCCATCTTGTGGTTTGAGCCTCATTACATTTTGTAATTTTCTATTTATTTATTTATTTATTTATTTATTTATTTATTTATTTATTTAATCATTAAAAATTTCCACCTCCTCCCCTCTTCTCATTTCCCTCCCACTCCCCCCACTCCCTCTCCCCTTCCCTCTCCAGTCCTAAGAGCAGTCAAGGTTTCCTGCCCTGTGGGAAGTCCAAAGTCCTCCCCCCTCCATCCAAGTCTAGGAAGGTGAGCATCCAAACAGACTAGGCTCCCACAAAGCCAGTACGTGCAGTAGAATCAAAACTCAGTGCTATTGTCCTTGGCTTCTCAGTAAGCCCTCATTGTCAGACACATTCAGAAAGCATTTGTTCAACTATGTTCATAGCAGCACTATTTGTAATAGCCAGAACCTGGAAACAACCTAGGTACCCCTCAATAGAAGAATGGATAAAGAAGGTGTGGCAATATATACTTTAGAGTTCTACTCAGCAGTAAAAAAAAAAAACAAACAAACAATGATATCTTGAAATTTGCATGCAAATTGATGGAAATAGAAAACACTTTATTGAGTGAGATAACCCAGACCCAAAAAGAGGAATATGGTATGTGCTCACTCATAAGCGGATTCTAGCCATAAACAAAGGACATTGAGCCTATAGTTTGTGATCCTAGAGAAGCTAAATAAGAAGGTGAACCCAAAGAAAAACATATATTTATCCTCCTGGATATTGGAAGTTGACAAGATCATCAGGCAAAAGTTGGGAGCAGGGGGGAGGGGGGTTGGGGGAAGGGGAGATGGGGAGAGAGAAGGGAGAAGGGGAGGATTGGGGAGAGCTTGGGGGAATGGGATAAATTTCTTTTTTAAATTTAATTTTATTTTTAGAACAAAAGCAATCTTTTTTTCATTTTACATACCAATCCCAGTTCCCACTCCCCCCTCCTCCCATTCTTTCCATCTTTCCCCCACCCCACCCCCATCCACTTCTTAGAGAGTGTAAGGCACATTGCTTTGAGTAAGGACCAAGGCCCTCCCTCCTATATCTGGGCTGAGCAAGGTATCCATTTAAAGAAAATGGGTTCCAAAAAGTCAGAATAAGCAGTAGGGATAAATTTTGGTCCCACAGAAAGTGACCCCGGAGTTTGCTCCAACCGTACAACTGTTACCCACATGTAGAAGGCCTACTTTGGTCCTTGTTAGAAGGACCATGTTCCGCTGGAGTTGGTGAGCTCCCATTAGCTCTGGTAAGATGTCTCAGTGGGTATCCCCGTCATGATTTGACCTCTTTGCTCATATTCTTACTCCTCATACTCTTGGACTGGATTTTCAGAGCTCAGCCCAGTGCTCCGATGCGGGTCTCTGCCTCTGCTTTTATCTCATCAGTTATGGTGATATTTACGATAGTCATCAATCTGACTACAGGGCAAGGCTAGTTCGGGCATCTTCTCCACTATTGCTTAGGGTCTTAACTGGGGTCATCCTTGTGATGATTCCTGGGAATTTTTCTAGTGCCAAGTTTCTTTCTAGCCCCATAATGGGTCCCTCAATTGAGATATCTCTTTCCTTGCTGTCTCAATTCTTCCCCCGTCTTGACTATCCCATTCCCTCAAGTTCTCCTCCCCTCTCCTCTCCTCCTCTTCTCCTGTCCTTTTGGGGTTTCATGATCTAAGATAACGAGGAAGACTGACCAGGAGCCAGATCTCATTGCAGATGGTTGTGAACCACTACGTGGTTGCTGGGAATTGAACTATGTACCTTTGGAAGAGCAGACAATGCTCTTACCCACTGAGCCATCTCTTCAGCTCCCATTACTCTGTGCAATCCCGCAGATGAGGTCTCTCCTTGCCAGCGCAGGCTCCATGCCAGCTAAACGGACTTTTTCACTGTCTGTGTCTGACAAAGATGGAAGGATCCCTGCGAGGAAAGTGCCGTGGGAAGGGCATGGTTTGTGAAAGACAGTCAGTCTGAGCTGCTGTGGGATGTGAAATGAGCTTTTTTCACTCCTTGTGTCTCAAGCCATCAGACTGTGCAGCTCCCTGAGTTCCATGTCTACAGCCGTGTATGGAGGAGATGTGGCCCTGAGTCATTGTGGTCTCTCTGATCTAGGCTGTGCTATTGTGAAGCCAAGCTCTGAGTTCAGGCAGCTGGGATGGTGGACAGAGACATAGAGGGTGGGGATATAGAGAGTAGCAAGGTGATTTTTTCTGGCGGAGCCCTTTTCTGTGCTGTTGTGATGGGGCATGTCATGATGAGTTTCCTAGCTGAACATACTGGATCACCATCCTGTTTTTGACTTTTTAAACAAATATTCCCTTGTTTTAAACATACCAGTTAGAAACTGAGTCAAACTAGACACTCACAGCAGGGGAAGAAAAATGGCCCTGCCGTTGTGGGCATACTGGAGAGATAATTAAAATGAACGACAGAAACACATTAAAATTTCAGATCTAAAACTAAATTTATATTGAATTATGTAATTTTCTTATAATTAAAATAAACAATATTATTGATGTAACAATACAATGTATCTTTTTACATGAATATAATGCAAGTTAGTCAATTTTAAATAATATCACATGCTATTTCATATTTGTAATTTATAGCTTAACTGAAATCATTTATTAGTATAACACAATATACATGCACATCATTTATTAGGACAGCAATGTATAATTTGTGTTTGGAAGATAACATAAATGTTATTTATATATTAATTTATGTGATAGAAAGTAATATTTTATTTCAAATTTGCTTTCTGGCTTTTTTTGTATAGGAATGCATGTTGTGTACTACATGTTCTTGGGTGCTGGCTCACATACATGCTTCTATGTGTGTGTAGGTCTATGTCTGATGCTGAATGTCTTTCTGGAGTGTTCTCCACTTTCCACATTGAGGTGCGATCTCTGACTGAACCTAAGGTTCACTGTTTCAGCTAGTTTGCTTAGCCAGATTGCTCAACAGATTCCCTTTCTCTGTCTCCTGTGCACTTGGATTACATTCTGCCTGTCATGTCCACTTGACTTTTCTGTAGGTTCTGGGGACCAAACACTCGTCCTCACTCTTGCACACCAAATGCTTTACTCCTCTCTCTGTGTCTACAGCCCCCTAGCTGTGCTTATTTACATTACATATGAATATACTGCCAACTGTCACTTAAGAATGGTCCTTTGTTCTGGGATATATGTCCATAGGCCACTTGGTCATGTGACACCTGTGTTCTGAGAAAATTGCATCAGTGGTAGCCCATTGTGTCATAGTATGAACAAGATGTTATTTAAGCCAGCTTAGAAGGCAGAATCCCCTGCATACCTGACCATATGGTGTATAGAGCAAGCAACTTCTAGACTGCAGTCCTGCACAAATGCTATTCTGAATGCTGCAGGCAACCAAAACTTAAGGGCAAGCACAATGCCAAAACGGCACAGAAAGGTTTCAGCTCAGTTACCATCTTACCAAAGGTCCATGGTTAATTGTAACATCATGACACGGCACGTGTAACTCTGTTTGCATATGGAACATATAACTATAAATATACCATGGGTGTGCATACAATGTATATAATTAAGTTGCAATAAGATACATGGAAGGACAGAATAGCAGGTAAGGTCCTGAATTGGACATGGGCGGGCCAGGTGTTAAGGGAAGAGCCTCTAAAGGGATGTTATCTGACTTTCTTTAAAGGACATTGAAGAGTCTGCCTGAGGAGTAAGGAAGGGAAATGGGTACCATCTAAGAAGAGGGGACAGGTGGGCTCCACCTTGGGTGGTTGCCTGTGAGGTGGTACAGTGAGTGAATAAATGGAAAGAGGTAATTGTTGTAGGAGAGGAAAGGATGGACACTAAATGCTGCAAGGGCAGCATTGTCTGCAGGGAACCAGGCAACAAGACAACATTGGGACTGAGTTCCTTCCTATCAGTGGCTACCCTGAGGAACATATAGAGATGAGGATTCTTGACCTCAGTGGGAGCCCGAGTGGGACTGTGCTGAGGGAGCCCTGCTTCCTTTCTTGTTGGTTGTCCGTCTCAGCAAAGTTCTACATAGTGTGGAGGACAATGTTCTCCTACATGACTTCAGTCACGAGGTGAGGGCTCTTATCTGTGGGAACCAGAGTGGATGTTATTAGTTACATATGGCTGCTGAGTCATTAAATGACTCTACCAGCAGCTAGTGTGTTCCAGAGCACAAGGAAGGTCAATATGTTTGATGGGTAACATGAGGAAAATGATTAAATGTTTCCAGACTACTATGCATGTGAAATCTTATATATTAACACATTCATGAACACCACCCAGTATGTGTGTGCTATGCAGTGGACATTCAATAAATGCATGTTGCTGTTAACCTGGTTACCATCTTCCCTAGACACATCCCGGCTGAAGACAAACAGCATTTATATTCTCATTGGGGTCGCTGTGGTCTTCCTCCTTTGTCTTCTCCTCTTCCTTCTCTTCTGCTTGCACAGCCACCGTCAGAAAAAGCACGGTAGGTATCTGTTGTGACACTTGGCTTTGGTGGACTGGTGGGAGTACTGCAAAGAAGACCTCCCTCCTAAACATTGACTGCTAACTATTCTTAGGGCTCCCAAACAGCAAGAGCCAGGAGCACAGTCTGCAAAAGAGGTAAGGTCCAGGAATAACTCCCATGTCCTTGCCCAGTCCTTTGCCCCCAAATAGTCTCCAATATTCATCTATCCTTTCCCCTTAGGCTCAGCCTAGTTACTAAAGGCCTGGAGAGCACACCAGGTAAGGAATGTGAGGAGAAAGGAAGGGGTTACCTAGTTCACTGAGAAGCAACGGGGAAGGAAAACATTCAGGAACATAGTAGAGGGTTCTAGTTGGGATGAGATATAATGTGGTCATATTGTCTCCTAGTGTCTACCAAAGAGAACTTATCTTACGTCTTTTTTTTTTCTGTAGACATAGTCACAGATGACTTGCTTCCTGAGGACAAAAGAACAGAAACCTTGGTAGGTTTTTGTAGTCATGATCTAGTGATAACTAACAAAATGCTCCCAAATTAGCAGCTTAGTAACAAGGCTTTGGACTCTTGTGTAATGAACCTTGAAGCAGAAGCATTCAGAAAGATTCTGCTGCCACTTCAGGCCTTGACCCTATTGATGTATTCCAATGGCTACAGACAGGAGAGCTCTCCACAGCAGCTAACTTTCCCCAGAAAGAGCATCCAAGATAAGAAAAATTACTTCTGCCTTGTCTAAAAGTAATGTAATCCCACCTGAACACTGTTGGGAGGGAAACCACAGGATACCATAACTATAACTCATAGAGCCATTGCAGGTAACTTCCCACTCCTCAGCACCTCCACCCCCACAGCCACTCTAACTCTCCGGCCTCTGTCTCTTAGATCCCTGATGCAGGAGGTCTTCAGGAGGTGACATATGCCCAGCTGGACCATCATGCCCTCACACAGAGGACAGTTGGAGATGTGACCCCATGGAGCACAGAAACCATGACTGAGTCCAGCACATATGCAGCCATCATCAGACGCTGAGTCTGGGCACACCTGGAGACACACATAGTCACTATTGGAAAAACCCAAAGCAGCCATTAAAAGGTTCCTTTTGGAATCAACCTGGTGTGGAAAGCTAGCCAACCAGTCCTGCTTGAGGCAGAAACTGGACCCTGGAAGCCCCTGTTCCCCATCTAGGAGCTGTATTGTGTAGGTGGTAGTATCAGTCCTTGGAAAAGACTGTGTTGCAGTAAGCTTCAAAGCCCCTTTATAATCACCTAGTTGTTTTCAGAGACACAGTTAGAGCCACTTACCTGTTTCTACAGACTCTTCCATAGTCCAGATTATTTAATGAACAGCATGATTTCTCTCCTTCTACACCCCCATTTTGCAATGTGCCCAGTGAACTCTAAAGGCTTCCTTGGATCCCCTGCTGGCTCTGGCTGGATTGTACTCATGCAGCTGAGAGCTAAGGTCCTTCTCTGCATCAGGCTTCATGGGATGCATCATGGGAAGTTTTGAAAACGGAACATCAAGGGCGCATCATGGGTATTTCTAAAGATGGAACATCTACAATTTGTGCTGGTCTCAAACACACAGCCCCTGAGAACCAAAATTCTGCCTTTATTGGTTTCATAAATGAGGGGAGAAATGGGGGCTACAACGGATGCTTATGATTTCTTTCTTGATTAAAATATATGTTTAGTTGATTAAGACTGTGCTTACTGAAGTGTGTACTATCAGGGCTTGGTGTGCTGTTGTGTGTAGCCATCAGCACAAATAGTCAGCACAGCTGCCACCTCCCACTGGATGGTCTGACATAGACACTGATGACTGAACTTTGGGTCACTGTTTGGAAGAGGAAAGAGGAATCAGAGGGGAGAGGAGGCTAAGAGTAGACAGAGCAGTTGTACCTATACACACTTACACACAAGGTCATACAGGCAGAGTCATACATGCAAATATGCACACACACACACACACACACACACACTCGTACATGATTGTATTCGTGCACATGGAGCAGGGGAACATGGAATCACTATTAGATGCTATTTGTCAGTGTCTCTGCCCCACACAGGGTCAGGCTCAATACTCCCATACCTATGCAAATATGGTCAAAACTAATTAGACTTAGAGAGCTATCAACAGCAACAATAACCAACACTAGTAATTTAGAAAGGGAACATTGCAGGACACAGTGGCACACACCTTTACTCTTGGTACTTTAGGAGTCAAAGGCAGGCAGGTCTTTGTGAATTTTAGGCCATCCTGGTATACATAGTGTGTTCCAGGCCAGCCAAAGCCACATAGTGAGAATCTGTCTCAAAAAACAGTCCACTTCCCTGCAAAAGACATGAAGTCTGGAGTGAGACAAATAATAAATGGTAGAGCCCCTGAGGAGTTGGAGAGAGGCATTTGAGAGTTAGATAGAACCCAAACACACCAAGTTTTTTATATCTGTGACAATTTCAAAAATAAATTAAAATACTAACGAAAAAAGAGAGATACTCATATGAACTTACCGAGACTGAAGCACCAGGCACAGGGCCTGCAGAGGTCTCTACCAGGTCCCCTGCATATTTATTATGGCTTTCAGTTTAGTGTTTTTATCCATCTCCTGAGTATTTGAATGAGTGGAGCTTTGATTCTTGTGCCTTCTTTTGGGGCTCTTTTCCTTCTGTTGGTTTTCCTTGTCCAACTTCAATGTGATGTTTTTATCTTATTATATTTATTTTGTTAAGAAGAAAAGAAGAGAAAAGAAAAGTAAAATATTCAGAGGATCACTAGGGGATTATAGTGTCTCATTTTTTTAAAAAAAATTATCATTATATTATATATTATTCCAACTTTCTTTTTTATCTTGATGGTGCATCTTCAAAATATATAATGGGCTGAAAAAAAAACAAAAGAAACAAAAACAACAAAAGAAACAGTTTCAGTATGCGTGTTTGTTAAAACAAACATCCTTCCCCTGCAAAGAGCCCAATAAGAAATCCTCTCTTGAAGGGAAAATTGGATGGTGTTAATTTGGCAGGGCTCAGAAAGGCAGAACTATTAACATACACATATAAAATCATCCTAATCTGAGCTGGAGAGATTGCTCAGTGGTAAAAAGCACAGCTGTAGTGGAGAGGACCTGGATTTGATTTTAAGCACCAACATGGTAGCTCAGAACCATCTCTAATTCCAGTTCCGGGGGATTTGACACCTTTTTTTTTTTAAATTTTTGCATGCATACTGTGCACAGACAATACATGCAGGCAAAGTAGTCACACATAAAATAAAATAAATAAATCTAGCACACAATGAAAAATAAATATGTACTGTGCTTAATAAATGCATAAATAAGAATATATAGTAATAATAATGTGGGATTCCTCTCTGTATGCTGTGGATACCATTGGTTAATAAAGAAACCTCTCTTGGTCAATGACTTAACAGAATATACCCAGGCTGGAAGAGATACATATAGAGGGAGTAGGTAAAATCAGAGGGAAGTCATGTAACCACCATAAGAGACAGACACTGGATGGAAATTTACCAATAGACCACAATCATGTGGCAATACACAGATTGATAGAAAAGGGTTAATTTAAAATCTAAGAGCACTTAGAAATATGCATAACCTAATAGGCCAAGCAGCGTTGCAATTAATACAGTTTCAGTGTGATTATTTTGTGATATTAATAGGCTGGGAAATGGACAAGCAGCTTCTGTTCACACAATAAAATAAAAAAATAAATAATTAAATAAAAGAACAGAGAAGAAACTAGAATACTAGCCATGAATGTGAACAAACACTGTTTAAAAATATAGGTGTGATGGTGCACACCTTTAAAAGCAGAGGCAGGTGAATTTCTGAGTTTGACAGTCTTTCCTGCCTACTCTAACTCCACCAAGAAGCTCTAGCCTATCATCACCAGCAGAGAGCACTCCATTGAAGGCACCAGGAATGTCCTCTGTTGGCTTGGGAGCTGCCTGTATCTTGGTTCAGCCTGGCCTACAAGGTGAGTTCCAGGACAGCTGGGGCTACATACAGAAACCCTTCTCAAATTAAACAAACAAACAAGCAAATAAGTATCTCACCCATTAGGTCATAATCTTCTGTGTCATTCTCCACACTGCACAGCCCTCTCCCCTACAAGTGATTGTGGTATGAGCAGGTCATGAAACAAGGCAACTCTGATGGTCCCCAGATGCAGGGTGTCAGAATGTCCTAAACCAGAGAGGCTATGATTTTTTTTTCTGGGAGCCTCTGTTCAGGCTCAGAGGCAGATACCCAGCTCCAAACCATTTTATCTATCCATGCTACTATTTTTCTTGACCTCATGATTAATTTCTCTGGATAACTGCTTTTCAACCCTGCTCTCGTATCTTCATGTTATTTTCTGATATCAGCCTGTCTCAGAACCTTTGCCTTCTCGCTGTGTCTGTTATTAATTTTCAACGTGTTCCCTGGAGGTTCTGCCAAAGTCATGTGGGGAGAGGTACCCAGATGACAGAGTTGTTCTTAGCAGAGACAGCAGCATGGACAGAGTGCACCTGTGGAGCCCCCACAAATGCGGAGTAGAACCATGTCTCATTCAGCCAGTACATGTAGCAATGCTTCTGGGAAGACAGGACAGAAATTGCATATAAGGAGAACAGTTTCCTTTTTTGAGAGAAGTAGGGAGGGATTGATGGAGGGATGGAGGGTGGGAGGGAAGAAAAGAGGAATGGAAGGAAGCAAGGAAGCAAAGAGGGAACGAGTAGAGAGCAAGGGTGGGTTATAAAAGTGAAGCATACTTCGTTTTGACCTTTTCTTCTCTAACCTCTAGCCACTTGACACATGGACCAATTACAGGTAACTCCCAAGTCAAGAGAGGACATTCTTGGCATCCTCATTGGAGTACCTCCTGCAGGTGATGCTAGGCTAGAGCACCTTGGTGTGGTTAGGGTAGGCAGGGGAGAGAAGCAGTCAACTGAAGCCCCACTTCCCAATTCTCCAGAAGCATATAGAACCACTGGTCTCCTAGAATGAGAGATGTCATCTGCCTACATAGGCAGAAGAAGATGCTCACAGATCCCTGTACCTTTAGGACAAAGTGAAAGTTCACCCATTGAGAAATATCTCCAGGTTTGAGGAAAATGAGAAAGAAGGGACAGAAAATCGTTGGATAGAGACCCAGTGCAAGACCCTGGAGACCCAGTAAAAGAAGACCTCTTACCTTAGTGACAACCCTGAGACCTTAGGCATCTTGGACATAAAGTCCACAGGGAGAAAGCAGACAAAGTCTCTCAGACAAGAAAAAGGAGGAATTAGTGGGTGAAAAAGTGGTTTGGGGTGAGACTATAAGGTTACCCCGCTGTATACACTGACTGAGCTCTTGTTCTGTGCCATAAAGGGACCACAGGAAGTGCAGCATTGTTGTAAAAGAGAAGAAGTCATTTTATCAGATCCATCTTGGTGTTTTTAAACTGGGCAATTCAAAATCTCTTCCCATCAGTACATGCCCAGTAGAGTTTCAGTGCTTTTGGGTCTCCAGAAAATGGCTCCCAGCTCATAATAAGGATATTTGAAGGTCACAACCTCTATCTTTGGTTACAGGAGCGGGAAGCATGGAGGGCCAGCTTGTTAATACAGGGGGAACTCACCTTAGAGAACATAAACCAGGAATGAGTTCTCCATGTATCTAATAACCCTGTGTTATGCAGGTGTGTTAGATAAAACAATAAATTTAATTGTCATTTATTAATTATACAAATATAGGATTTTATGACACTTTATCTACACATATAACACACTCTTATCATATTCACCCCACTGTTCTCATTATTCCCCTCTCATCTATTTCTCCACAATAATAAAAATATTATATGACTTTTTCTTGATTACATAAATAATTAAAATCATGTAATATTTGTCTTTCTAGCTTCCTTTATTTACATAGTAGCTATGATAATATATTCAGCTATAAGTAGAATGTATAGTTTTCTCTTTGTATGATAGGTGGAGAGAAAAATGTGTCACATGACAATGTGAGTTTTTTAGAGTTTAGTCAGGAAGGTTTTTGTCCCTATTTTATACCTATGTTACTAGCATCCATTCATCCAGTCTCTCACCAATAAATTCATCCACTCTGATATCCATCCATCCATCCATCCATCCATCCATCCATCCATCCATCCATCCATCCAACATCCATGCATCAATCATCTTCCATTCATCCATCCATACAACACTCAATCCGCATATCCATGCAACCCCCCTCAAATTAGTCATGAAAATGCATGCTCATAAATATATACACACATCATTTATCACCTATCCACTCATCATTCCTCTCTCCAATGACTCATCACCCATTTGTTATTAATCCTTTCTTATTTTGCCACCCATCAATATAGCAAGATAGTTATTGATTAGTTATGTAACAGTGCACCATTTATATACTCTGTGTAGATGTATTCAGCTATGACAAGTCAGCAGTATTTAAGTTTAATATACACATTGCTTCAACATATTTGTGCAATACATCCATCTATGAAAACAAGAATTTCTATAACTCACTTGGGGAAGTTCCAGTGGATTACAGCACCTCCTTTCCTGTGATTTGTAGGCCTGTAAGCTCACTCTGCCTAAGTGAAGAGTCTGTTCTCCTACCACAGGGCAAAGAGCAGGCTGAGACATTGGGCCATGCCCCCACTGCATCCCATCTCCATCTTGGTCCTCAGTGAGTATGTGAATGAAGACAGATCAGAGAAGCAGGAAGGGTGGGAGACACAGGTCTAAGATCCCATTTACTCTCTATCCCAGAAGTGCATTCAGTCCCACAGGCATCTACCAGCCTAATGTCCTGAGCCAAACACGAGGACACCTGAGATTTCCAGTGTGTCATAAAAATTGGAAGCAGAGTGAGTCCAACGGGATTGGCTATGAGGTTTCTTGGGCCTTGTCAGGACTCTACTACAGAAGAGTAGATTTCCTCATGAGAGGCAACAGAATTTGCAGGTATCATGTCACCCTTATTCTCTGACCTGTGATCACATTTGAAGGAACCTGAGCAGTGGATGTTTTTCTCACTGGAATTTCTCTTTCAGTGTTCTTCTTGGGCCAGCCAACTATCATGGAGGATGGTGAGTCATATCTATAGGATTTTAACCCCTCTCCATCAATGACCACATTAGATGGGAGTCATGCAGATTTGAGGAAGGATTATAACCCACTTTAAGTCATTAGTTTCCTCATCCAAACATACTCTAAACTGATGGAGGAAGGTCATTGGTTAAATAAAGAAATTGCCCTGGCCCTGATAGGTTAAAATTTAGATAGGCAGAGTAAACAGAATAGAATGCTGGAAGGAAGATGAAGTGAGCTCAGATGCCGTGCAGCTCTCTCCAGGCCAGACGCGATGAAGCAAGCTGCCAGGTCAGACATGCTGAATCTTTCCCGGTAAGACTGATGCTACACAGATTGTTAGAGATGGGTTGATCGGGATATGAGAATTAGCCTGTAAGGGCTAGAGTTAATGGACCAAGCAGTGTTTAAAAGAATACAGTTTGTGTGTTGTTAGTTTGGGTAAAGCTAGCAGGCGGTCAGGAGCCAGGCTGTGGGAAGAGGCCTGCAGCTCCTACAACACTAAACTTTGCAGGTTTCTCCTCCACTCATATCTGATTTTTTAATCCTGGTTATTGGTTAACCATGTTAGATAACAAAATGTCTTATTTGATTTACTCTGATGTTTACTGTCATTTATTAAAAACCAAAATCTAGCTAAACTGGCCAAAACTATTCTATCCTTCACCCATCTTCTTTGCCAGTCATTTTCCTCCAAAATCTAAAGCTTCAGCAGTGATCCTGCGACTCCAGGTTCCCAAAGATATAGCTTCCCTCTTTATTCCCTGTCTCTTTTCTTGGCCACTTACATCTTTTAGTGCACAACATCACTGTAACTCCAACCATCACATAAGTCTGCATAGTTAATGGAGAGCAAAGATATTTGTGAGTTGTTGGAGATCTCCCTTAGCAAGGCTCCATCTCTTTAGCAGAGAGAAGATCATACAGCTGCACAGTATGACAGTGGACTTTCCAAATGTCACTAGTGATCTCAAGAAACACCAGTTAAGCAGTGCTGTGCTGCAAATGGGAAGTGGATTTCAGATGTGGTGGAGGATATGGGTAATGTGTTATTTCCTTCATGCCCTTTACATGAAAGGAGAAAAATGTCCCCATCCTATACACAGAGTCCTACTATGCTCCATCCTAGGGCCCCTACACAGAGCATACATCTTTGATGAACCAGGCAATGTGCTCCTTAGAGGGATACCAGTGGTCATGATGTGCAGGAGCCCTTCTGAGTTTGAGCAGTTCCACATGGAGAAGGAAAATATCAGAGCCATAGATGTGACCTTCTAAGATAGCAGCAAGGTTCTCCCTTGGTCCAATGAGTAAAGTCACTGCTGGAGGCTATTGCTGTTTCTATAAGATAAAGAACACCTGGTCCCCATGCAGTGAGATTCTGGTACTGAAGGTCATCTGTGAGGACATCACCCTGGCCTCTCTTCCAGTCTCAGAAGTGACCTCAAGTTTGTTCCCAGGTCTCTGAAGCTCCAGCTTTTTTCATCATCTTGATTGTCTAGGCTCTGTTCTATCCTGGGCTGAGCACAAAACTAGCTTTTCTAGCTTGTTAGGGACTGATGTTCAAACATGGCTGGGGACACTGATTCTCTTCAGTGGAATGCTTTACTCTTCACTGGCGTGTTGTTATCCTTTCTTTTCCACTGAACCAGAGCCCATAGATGGCACAGTAATATGTGATTACTGGTATGGTTTCTTCCCACTGAGCTTGTCACATGGTCCAGGGATGGTCTTTGAACAGAACTGTACAAACTTTGAATCTTACGAGTGAGATGGTTCTTTCCCAGTTTGTGATCAACTCCAAATGTCTGGTCCACATCAGAAAGAGAGGGGCTCATTCTTGGTTTCAAAATCTTTTCCCCAGTTCTCTTCCACTACTGTGCCTTAGGCATCCTGGGTATTTAGGGCTGTCCCCATCACCCGGGGCATCCTTCCAATTTATGGGGGACATTGACAAGACCCCAATATCCAGGTGAAGCAGTGACTCTCTAGGTCAGGCCATAATCCAGTGCTTTCTGTCTCTGTAATCTGCTAAGGAGGCTCTCTTACCCATGGGAATCCTTAAAACAGGGCTGGCTATGTTTTATAAATGTTGCAGAATAGGAAGAGAAAGTATGCCATCCTTTTACTAAAGGTTTTTCCATTTCTTGGTTCTAGATAGATTATCTGCAATTAAAGGTGCATAGAAAAAGGGACAGATGGGACTAGAGAAACCATTGTAGGTGAAAATAGGAATAATTTGACTTTCTGCCATTCTTTTTCTTTTTTACTAGGCCCAGGGTTTGCAGGCTTTTTGTGTCCATGTGTTTATGTGTCTATATTTCTTTCCAGCAGATGAACAGAGAAGATTTTAAAATATGACCATAAAGATATAAACAAATGTTGTATGTACTCCTCAGGGAAGTGGATATAAACATCACAGGCCCTTTAGAGGATCCTGCCTCAGAGTGGGAAAGGGTCTCCAGACAAGGGAGAGGCCAGGCTGACCCTCATCACACTCTGATTCTCAGACTGTCACTACTACCTCTGCTTCCTTGTCCACATGATAAGTTTAGTGGTATCCACTCTAGATTTCCTTTTAGTGGTATCCACTCTAGATCTCCTTGTGCCCTACTCTTGGTGAATTTCAATCTTACCGTATTCCTCTAACATTTTTTGAAGTTGGTTAAGTAAATATTTTATTTAGTCTATTATCAATCCCACTCAAAGAGTTTAAGGTGAGAAAGGATGTTAGAAAAAGGCGGTTGAGGGTGGGGAGAAATAGAGTAATGTTAGGTTCAAATTCTCACCTCAATACTTTGTATATAAATACAATTTCTAACACACTTACAATTATGCTGACCATTGCCAGTACAGAAAGTCAGTGCAAAGGGATACAGTGGGTCCAAAATCCCCCCATAAGACCCGCCCAGCCCTTGGGATCCTGATATTCCTCAATGTACACTCAACACTCGACACAGTATAAGGATGCAGGAGAAACACCAAGGGAAAGGCTAAAAAGACTCATTCTTCTTGCCTCAGGGAGGAAAGACAGTCTTCCTGATGTCATCCATATTGATGATACCAACCAAGACTTCAGAAGTGAGATGGAGGATGGAATACCTGCAGCAAACAAAGAGACAAAGGGTTGGATGAACATAGCAGAGACAACATGGACCCTGACATTTCCAAGCTCTTCTATATCCAGTCAATGTCAGGGACCTGGATACAGGGGATCGTAATGGCCATCTAATACATTCCAGCTTCCCACCTTACTGATTAGTTCTCACCAGGCCCTACACTCTCACTGTGTTTTTGTATGGCATCAGGAAAGTTTATCCTCAGCTTGCTCTTGGGACATTTGGGGCACACAAAGGGGTTAACACTGTCTTCTAATTTGGAGCTGAGTATAATCCATTGCCTGTGTAAATTTTCTGGCTGGATCTGTCCCTGGGACCCATTTTCTCACTGTGTGAGGTTGAATGTGCACCCTGTGATTTAAGGGTCCTGGGAACTGGGATGAGGACATTCAGAATCAAAGTGACATCCAGGGGAATTGTGACTGATGCAAAAAGTCAGGCAAAGGACTCAGGATGCCAAGATCAGCCCAAATGGAAGAAGAAGCTTCACACTCCTTCATCTCTTTCTTCTGTCCTGGTAAACTGCTTTCATTTATAATCAGTTCCCCGAAAGGTAAGGGACATCTGTGATGATCCCTTCTTTTTTTTTTGTTTTTGTTTTTGTTTTTCGAGACAGGGTTTCTCTGTGGTTTTGGAGCCTGTCCTGGGAAGCAGATGATGATGCCTTCTTACACTCAAATGCATTAATAACTCCTATTTCAGGATTTCTACGTTAGGTCCTGTCTACCAGAGAATGACTACTCACTCTTGTCTTTTCCTTTTCAGTCCCTACCATCCAGAGTTACAAGGTGTGGAATGATGTTCACATGGTCCTGGCTGGGGTAGTCTTGCTGGTCCTGGGGACAATCATTGGAGAAGCTTGGTACAACCAATAAAAGTCTACAGATAGCTCCAGAACCCCAGGAGGACACAACCAAGGGGACTGAGTTTCATCTTGGTGTCCAAGAAGACCAAGGGCCCATAGTGGCCTATGAGCTAAATGGATCTAGACTCTGTTGTCAGAAAATAGTTCCAAATTCTGATGACACATGCTATTCTTTAGAGTATGACATTTGTTTTGGTGAGTTATTTAAACATTATTTCACAGTCAGACGCCTCTCTGTACCTTCTTCCTGGGTTTTTCTTGCCCTCTAGCTCTTTTTTCATCCATTAACTTTCTGCCTATGTTGGTCTTTAAAGACAAAGTGAGGTTCATGTTATATATGGATTTTACTTTTTAAAAACTATTTGACTCCTCCATTGCTGGTGGGAGTGCAAACTTGTACAACCACTTTAGAAATCAATGTGGCAGTTTCTCAGAATAATTGGGAATCAATCTACTTCAGGATATAGCTATATCATTGTTGGACATACACCCAAAGGATGATCAATCACACCAAAAAAAACACCGGCTCAAATATGTTCATAGAAGCTTTATTTCTAATACCCAGAACCTAGAAACAATCTAGATGTCTCTCAACATATGAATGAATAAAGAAAATGTGCTACATTTACATGATAGAGGATTACACAGCTGTTAAAAACAATGACACACTCAAAAAAAACACACAGGAAAAATATCCCTGACAACCAAACCAAAAGAGTAGAAACACACACACACACACACACACACACACACACACACACACACTACCACCACCACCAACAACAACTCCATCACTGCCACCAACACCACCACAACAACAAAATAATGAATCAAAGACCACTGCTCATTGATATCCTTCAATGCTCTCAGATCCCCAATAAAAAGACACAGTAACAATGGATGTGTAATCAGGATCCATTTTTTTGATACATGCAAGAAACCC
>NW_004949221.1:523696-525441 GCF_000317375.1 Microtus ochrogaster | reverse complement strand
ATTTGATTATTGAATCTGCTTCTTTTTCTTCTAGAGCTTTCAGGTGTGCCATTAAGTCTCTAATGTGTGTTTTCCCTGTTTTCTTTATGTGGCTACTTAGTGCTTTGAATTATAGTGTCCCATAAGTTTGAGTATGATATGTCTTTATTTTCATTGAATTCAAGGAAGACTTTAATTTCCTTCTTTATTTCTTTCTTGACCCAGGGGTAGTTCCGTAGTTGACTGTTCAGTTTCCATGAGTTTGTAGGCTTTCTGGGGGTAGAATTGTTGTTGAATTCTAACGTTATTTCATGGTGATCCGATAGCACATAGGTGGTTACTACAATTTCTTTGTATCTATGGATGTTTGCCCTGATACCAATTATGTGATCAATTTTTGAGAAGGTTCCATTTGATGCTGAGAAGAAGGTATATTCTTTTCTGTTTGAGTGGAATGTTCTATAGATGTCTGTTAAGTCCATTTGCTTCATTACATCTGATAGTTCTCTTATTTCTCTGTTAAGTTTCTCTCTGGTTGTCCTGCCCATTTGTGAGAGGGGAGTGTTGAAATCTCCTACTATTAGAGTGTGGGGTTTGAGGTTTGATGTGTGCTTTGAATTCTAGTAATGTTTTTTACATATGTGGGTGCTTTTATATTAGGGGCATAGATATTCAGAATAGAGACTTCCTCCTGATGAATTGTTCCTGTTATGAGTATAAAGTGTCCATCTCCATCTCTTCTGATTGATTTTAGTTTGAAATCAATCTTGTTAGATATTAGTATAGCCACACCCACTTGTTTCTTTGGACTATTTGATTGGAAAACCTTTTCCCAACCCTTTACTCTAAGGTAGTGTCTGTCTTTGAGTTTGAGGTGTGTTTCTTGTAAACAGCAGAATGTTAGATTCTGATTTCTTTTCCATTCTCTTAACCTGTGCCTTTTTATAGGTGAATTGAGTCCATTGATATTAAGTGATATTAATGACCAGTGGTTGTTAACTCTGGTTATTTTTCTGGTGGTAGAGTTTGTGTATTTCCCTTCTTTGAGTTGTGCTGGTGGAGGGCTGTCAGATGCTTGTGTTATTATGGGTGTTGTTGGCTTCCTTGGTTTGTGATTTTCCTTCTAGTATTTTCTGTAAGGCTGGGTTTGTGGCAACATATTATTTAAATCTGTTTTTTGTCCTGGAATACCTTGTTTTCTCCATTGATGGTGAATGCAAGCTTTGCTGGTTATAGTAGTCTGAGCTTGCATCCATGGCCTCTTAATGTCTGCAGCACATCTACCCAAGACCTCTGGCTTTCATGGTCTCCATTGAGAAGTCAAGTGCATTTCTGATAGGTTTACCTTTATATGTTACTTGACCTTTTTTCCTTTGCAGCTCTTAATATTTGTTCTTTATTCTGTATGTTTTTTGTTTTAATTATGATATATCAAGGGGATGCTTGTTTTGATCTAGTCTATTTGGTATTCTGTATGATTCTTGTACCTTCATAGGAATATCCTTCTTTAGGTAGGGAAAGGTTTCTTCTATAATTTTGTTGAATATATTTTCTAGGCCACTGGGCTGTAATTCTTCTCCTTCTTCTACCCCTATTATTTTTAGGTTTGGTCTTTTCATGGTGTCCCAGATTTCCTGGATGTTTTGTATTAAGAATTTGTTGGATGTGTTTTGTTCTTTAATCAGTGAGTTTATTTTTCTATAGTATCTTCAATGACTGAGATTCTTTCTTCTATCTATTGTATTCTGTTGGTAATACTTGTCTCT
>NW_004949221.1:510279-523164 GCF_000317375.1 Microtus ochrogaster | reverse complement strand
AAGGGCACTGCAGACAAAAGGCGAACGTGGGGGCAGTGCGGGGTTGAGTGGAACACAGAAGACCCTGTGGCAGAAGCTGAAGGTGCCCTGCACTCCCTTGCAGGGATCTTCTGGCCTGCCTGGCCGGCAGACACTCACCCCTCTGGGTGGATAGCCTTAGTGCAGCGGCAGGAACTGTTCCTGGGCCAAGGACCTTGGAGACAATAGGGCAGGCTTGGGGGAGGCAGGGTCGTGTGTAATAAAGAAACCCCTGCGCAGGAGCTGTGGGGGGCTGTGCTCTCTTCCGGGACAGTCTGCCCCGGTATAGCATACACTCACCCATCTGGATGGAATAGGGATCCATTATAGGAATTTTTAAAGAAATTCTCATAAATGGTATATCTTGAGAAATGTATTTCTCCTGTCTAAATGGAATTTTATATCTTTGATGAGCATCTTCTCTGTCTTCATCTACCCTATCCCTAGCCTTAGGTAACCAGCCATTCTTCTTTTATACTGTTTATCTCTGAGGTGAATGCTTTTGTGTTCCATATATAAGTGAGAGTCTGTGGAATTTGTCATTCTGTGATGGCTTATTTCATTTTACACCCCCAAATTCATAATAGTTGCCATCAACAGCATCATTTCCTTTCTGAAGGATGACCACTATTCTAATATGTTTGGCAACACATTTTAGCTATTCATCTAGACTGACAGTACCATTGAGTCTATCTCTTCTCTGCTTGGAATCATGCTGCGAAGAACATGGGGGTGATAAGCTGTCTGCAAAGACAATTTCATTCAGCATGACCAAGTCTACAGCTGAGATATTTTTCCCCATAATCCAGATCTCTCTTAGGATCCCCTAGGCAAGGCATTGACAGTACTCAAAGGCAGAACATGAGAATTCATACTTGATCTTACCTCTTTATCTTCCTATATATAACGTGTCACCAGGTCCTGTTGGTTCCTTCCACTAAATTTGTAAGTCTGCTATTTAATTGAATTAGTTTGTTTGTTTCAAGATAGATTCTCACTAGGTATCCATGACTGGCCTGGAGCTCACTCTGTAGACCAGGCTGGCATAGAACACATGGAGATACACCCACTTCTGCCTTCTAAGTGTTGGTATTAAATGCATGCAACACCACACCCAGCCTCAAGTCTTTCTTCCTTTCTGCATAAATGTCTGCTAACTTCTTTGATGAGGGTTGAGAGCCATATTTACTAGTCAGAGGCTAGAATACTGGATGAGCAAGTCAGGCTTTGTCTGTGGGTAGTATGTAGCTTGGGCTCAATAGTTTATTTTGACACAGAATCAGACCACAATGTTGGTGACTCTAACTTACCCCAGTAACATCCTGATCCCCTTTTCCTATCAGGCTCACTTGTCTCTAGGTTCTTCAACATTCTTCCATTTTCATTAAACACCCACTAACTCCAGGCTGTCTTACAGGATAAATTTTAATTTAATTTTTAAAATGACAAAAATTTCACGTGTTTACTATGTCTGACTTCATATTTTGAAATAAATTGGTACTGGAGAAGGACCAGATCAAGCCAATTAGCATGAGATTTTTCCCCACACATATATTTCCCTTTTCAAACAGCATTTAACTATCCTTGGCATATCCCACTTGAACTGCTTGAAATCTTGAACTATTACTGAAGCACAGGGTCTGTGTCCTCTGAGTTTGTTCAATGTTTGATTTTCCATTTTCTTGTCTGCTGGGTGCAGGAAGTTTACTTCTGTCTCTTGGGTTTCAGTGCAAGTATCTCTTCTGTGTCACTTCAGGGAGTACACCTCTGATCTCACCTGTCTCTTGAAATTCCTATGCTCACTCCTTACAATCATCATAATCTTTCTGCCACCTTCTCAGACAATTATTCTCTCAAATCAGTCCTCCCTCCCATAATTTGCCTTCAAATGGAAGATACGGTGGTTCTTGTATGTGTGAAACCATAGAAACATAGAAGGCATCCCTAGAAGATGAACAAGTTATTAAAAATATATGAAGAATAAGTGAAGAAAGAAAATAGGATTAGGAACTGTTTGTCTAAGGGCACAAAATATCATTACACATGGATAAGAGCAGGAAGTCAATTACTCAGCATGGCTAGCAACTATGCAATCATAAATTTGTCACAAAAAGGTAAGTTTGTGAGTTTATCCATAATGATTAATTTGATCCAGTTATTCCACAAAATACAAGACATCACCTCGAACATGGTAAGTGTGAGCACTTTAAATTTGTCTCTTGACATAAGTATAATTATCTGTGATTTTATGGGGATGCCCTTACATTCAGACAGTTTGAAGCAGGTGAGATTTTAAAGCCCCAATTACACCCTGGAAAGAAGGTGGAGATAAAGGCAGAAAAAGCACAGATCCCTGGAATAAAGCAGTTCCCCGAAGGCAGTGGGCTCTGTAGCAGACAAGTCCAGTCTATGACATTCTGAGATTTTTTTGGATGAATCATCGCTAGACCCACCACATGCTCAGACTTAGGTTCTTTATTATTTTTTTTTTTGACTTAGGTTCTTTAATGTCATGTGGTGGGCATTCATAGTGGGGATGTTATAAAGCTTCACTATGATCATGGAGAACTCTAAATTTGGTAAGAGTACAAAATGGTGTGTGTCAGTTGGTTTTGTGTTATGATAATGTCCTCATTGTGTGCAGTGAGATTCCTGCTCTCTCTCTCTCTCCTAGAATCTCTGCCGAGTCCTTCCATTTTGGCTGATCCAGGCCTTGAGATTTCCCAAGGACATTCTGTAAAGTTTGTGTGCACGAGCCCTGTAGAATATAATACATTCCGCCTGGAGAAGAGAAGCATAAAAATAGTGGATATGAAGAATGATTTGCCTTCTAAAAAACAGGCTATATTCCAGCTTGGCCCAGTAAATGAAGACACTGCTGGATCTTATCATTGTCTCTATAAAAAAGGGTCTATGTGGTCCCAACGCAGTGAGACTCTGGAGCTGAAAGTGACCAGTGAAGATGTCACCCACACTTCTGACCCAGTCCCAGGAGTGACCTCAGGTTTGTTTCTAGGTCTCTGGACTCTAACCCTAACTTCTCTCCCCTGCCTCAACTTCCCCTGATGTCTCCTAATCCTAATGCTCCCCCTTTCCACCTCCTTCAGCACAGATCTTGTCTATCCTTAATCCTCAGATTTCAGGAGCTTTAGTCTAACCAGACACCATGAAGGACTGGATACAGTCTTACTGGTAGAACACTGAGTTGTTCCTGATTACTGTTTACTGACTAAGCCCCATCAATGGTGGGAGTAGACTTCTCTCGAGGCGATGCATGTTTTCTCACTGAGCATTGTGATTTATCCTGGTTTCCGGCTGAGTTCAAGCCTGTGGTGACTGCCGGAATATATTTCCTCTGGAGTGGTACCATCTCACTAGGCAGGTAATGTGGTCCAGAGAAGGTTGGTGGACAGGCCTGGATTATTTTTTTGTGGGTTCTTTTATACGGAATAACCTGTGTGAGGTTGGGCCCCAAAATGTCTGAAGTCGGGATACAGAAAATGTTCTAGTCCATGTCCATGTCTTCCCACATCTTACCAGGAGCTGCTCATTGCTTATTCTATGAGGCCAAGCAGAGTGAGTGAGGTAGGAATAGAAGGAAGGACCAATATCTAACAGGATGATTTAGGAGGGGCTCTGCCATGTTTTCAGTTTTCCCTGTCATGTCATTTCAGGTCTTTCACCTGGTCTGTGGCTGAGTGATGGAGCCAATCACCCCCCCCCCTTGTATCAATATTTAGGATAGAGAAGGGGCCTACATAGCTCTCCTCATCAGCTCCCAATCCTTCTTCACCCTGCCTCATTGCTGGTGTTGTAGTTTATTACAGGTGATATGCTGGGTTGATGTCTTGATTTTGGAACCAGCCATCAAGGTGTCATTAATAATATTTTTCCTTGATTCCTTCCTTCCTTCCTTCTTTTTTACCCTCCTTCTTTTGTTTTTTGTAGTTGTTTAATTTTGAGCTAGGATCTCTATATATAACCCTGGAAGTCCTGAAACTTGTTACATAAACCAGGCTGGCCTTGGACTCAAAGAGCTCCTTCTGCCTTTGCCTCCTGAGTTCTGGGATTAAAGGCATACCTCCACCATCCCCAGCGACCCTACTATTTTAAATATGGAGAAAATAAACGTTCTTTGTCAAAGAGCAAGCTCTGAAGAGTCCAGGAGAAAAGCATTTCCTGCAGCAAAGCCCTGCACCTCCGTTTTCCACGACTCCATGCCGCCCTCTTGTGGTTTGAGCCTCATTACATTTTTAAAATTTCTTTTTAATTTAGTTTAATTTTTAAAACAAAAACTATCTTTTTTCATTTTACATACCAATCCCATTTCTCCTGCTCATTGGGACCTTGGAAGCTCAGTCCAGTGCTCCAGTGTGTGTCTCTGTCTCTATCTCCATCCATCGCCAGATGAAGGTTCTATGGTTATATGCAAGATATTCGTCAGTATTGTTATAGGATAGGGTCATTTCAGGTTCCCTATCCTCAGGTGCCCAGGGAACTAACTGGGGACATTGCCTTGGGCTCCTGGGAGCCACTCTGGGTTCAAGTCTCTTGCCAACCCTAAGGTGGCTCCCTTAACTAAAAATTGTGTTTCCGTGCTCCCCTATCCAACCTTCCTTTATCCCAATCATTCTTATTCCCCAAGTTCCCCTCATTTCTCACTCCATTCTCTCCACCTTTCCCCCACTCCCACCCCCATCCACTTCTCAGAGAGTGTAAGGTACATTGCTTTGAGTAAGGACCAAGACCCTCCCTGCTATATTTGTGTTGAGTGAGGTATTCTTTCAAAGAAAAATGGGTTCCAAAAAGTCGGTTTAAGCAGTAGGGATAAATTCTGGTTTCACAGAAAGTGACCTCGGAGTCTGCTTCAGCTACACAACTGTCACCCACATTTAGAAGGCCTAGTTTGGTCCTAGTTAGAAGGACCCATCCTTCCCTGTCCGGCTGGAGTTGGTGAGCACCCATTAGCTTTGGTAAGATGTCTCAATGGGTATCCCCATCATGGCCTTGACCTCTTTGCTCATATTCTCACTCCAGTGCCACTCTTGGACTGGATTTTGGGAGCTCAGCCCAGTGTTCCGATGCAGGTATCTGACTCTGCTTCTATCTCATCAGTTATGGTGATATTTACGATAGTCATCAGTCTGATTACAGGGCAAGGCTAGTTTGTGCATCTTCTCCACTATTTCTTAGGGTCTTAACTGGGGTCATCCTTGTGATGATTCCTGGGAATTTCTCTAGTGCCAAGTTTCTTGTTAGCCCCATAATGGGTCCCTCAATTGAGATATCTCTTTCCTTGCTGTCTCTGTTCTTCCCCCATCTTGACTATCACATTCCCTCAAGTTCTCCTCCCCTCTCCCCTCCTCCTCTGTTCCTCTTCTTTTGGGTTACATGGTCTAAGTTGATGAGGAAGACTGATTCAGCTAGTGCAAGTAGCAAGGCTTCTGGGAAGGCAGGACAGAAATCGCACATAAGGAGAACAGTTTCCTTTTTTGAGAGAAGTAGCGAGGGGCTGATGAAGGGAGGGAGGGAAGATAAGAGAAAGGCAAGGAGGCAAGGAGGGAAGGAAGCAGATGGAATGAGTAGAGAGCAAGGGTGGGTTATAAAAGTGAAGCATACTTCATTTTGACCTTTTCTTCTCCAACCTCTAGCAACTTGGCACGTGGACCAATTACAGGTAACTCCCAAGTCAAGAGAGGACATTCTTGGCACCCCGCATTGGAGTGCCTTCTACAGGTGGTGCTAGGCTAGAACACCTTGGTATGGTTAGGGTAGGCAGGGGAGAGAAGCAGTCAACTGAAGCCCCACTTCCCAATTCTCCAGAAGTGTATAGAACTGCTGGGCTCCTTGAATGAGAGATGCCATCTGCCTACATAGGCAGAAGATGCTCATAGATCCCTGTACCTCTAGGACAAAATGAAAGTGCACCCATTGAGAAATATCCCCAGGTTTGAGGAAAATGATAAAGAAGGGACAGAAGACCATTAGACAGAGACCTAGTGAAAGACCTCTGAGATTCGGTAAAAGAAGACCTTACTAGTGACAACCCTGAGACCTCAGACATCTTAGACATGAGGTCTACAGGGAGAAAGCAGACAAACTCTTTAAGAAAAGAAAAAGGAGGAATTGATAGGTGAAAAAGTGGTTTGGGGTGAGACTCTAAGGTTACCCTGCTGTATACACTGAGCTCTTGTTCTGTGCCATAAAGAGACCAATGGAGGCGCAGCATGGTTGTAAAAGAAAAGTAATTTTCTCAGATCTATCTTGATGTTTTAAAACTGGGCAGTTCAAACGCTCTTCCCATCAGCCTATGCCCAGTAGAGTCTCGGTGCATTTGGGTCTCCAGATAATGGATACCCAGCTCATAATAGGGATATTTGAAGGTTACAACCTCTATCTTTGGTTAAAGGAGTGAGAAGCATGGAGGGCCAGTTTATTAAGATCAGTCCAAAGGGAAGAAGAAGCTTCACACTCCTTCATCCTTTTTTTCTGAGTCCTGGTAGACATTGTTAAATTGACTGCTTTCTTTTAGAGTCAGTTCTCCCACAGGTAAGGTCCATCTGTGATGATGCCTTCTAACCCCCAAATGTATCAGTAACTACTATTTCAGGCTGGGTCCTGTTCACCAGAGAATGACTACTCACTCTTGTCTTTTCCTTTTCAGCCCCTACCCTCCAGAGTTACAAGGTGTGGAATGGTATCCGCATGGCCCTGGCTGGGGTAGTCTTTCTGGTCCTGGGGGCAATCATTGGAGAAGCTTGGTACAACCAACAAAAGTATATGGATAGCTTCAGAACCCCAGGAGGATACAACCAAGGGGACTGAGTTTCATCTTTGTGTCCAAGAAAACCATATTGGCCTACAAGCTCCATGGATTTAGACTCTGTTGTCAGAAAATAGTCTCCAATTCTGATGACACATGCTATTCTTTATTTAGAGTCAGAAATTTGTCTTGATGATTTTATTAAACACATGATTACACAGTCAGGCTCCTCTCTGCACCTTCTTCCTGGGTCTTTCTTGCCCTCTAGCTCTTTTTCCATCCATTAGCTTTCTGCCTATGTTGGTCTTTAAAGACAAAGTGAGGTTCATGCTATATATGGATTTTACTATTTAAAAACTGTGTGTTTGATTCCTCCATTGCTGGTGGGAGTGCAAACTTGTACAATCATTTAGGAAATCAGTGTGGCAGTTTCTCAGAATAATTGGGAATCGATCTACTTCAGGGTACAGCTATATCATTCTTGGACATATACCCAAAGGATGCTCAATCATACCACAAGGACACTGGCTCAGATATGTTCAGAGAAGCTTTATTTCTAATACACAGAACCTAGAAACAATATAGATGTCTCTCAACACATGAATGAATAAAGAAAATGTGGTACATTTACATAATGGTGTATTACCCAGCTGTTCAAAACAATGACACCAGGAAATTTTAAGATAAATGGATAGAACCAGAAAAATATCATCCTGAGTGAAAGAAACCAGACCCATAAAGACAAACACGGTATGTACTCACTCATAAGTGGATAGTAAGTGTAATGTAAAGGATAACCTTGCTACAAACTACAGACCCAGAGAGATAAGGGAACAGGGAAGGCCCAAGGGGGATGTGTGAATCTCCCTGGGATGGGGGAAAAGAAGAGGTGTCCTGGACAGATTGAGGGCAGATGGGAATGGGAACTTGAGGTATCAGGCTGTGGGTAGATGGAAGGGAAGAGTACTGAAAGAGATGTTTGGAAATGAGGAATTTTTGGGTTCAGGTGGAAACTTGATGCAAGACAAACTCCCAGGAATCTTCTTGGATGATCCCAGCAAAGAAGAGAAGGTGCCTGAACTAGCTATGCCCAGTCATCAGATTGGTGAATACCACAATTATTTTGTCAGACTGCCTTCATTCATTAAATGATGGAAACAGTTGCAGGGACTCACAACCAAACATTATGCCAAGCATGGAAAATTCAGCTGAAAAGAGGGAGGAAGAAATATAGGAGCCAAGGGAGTCATGTGCATCATAAGAAAATCCAGAGAAACAATTAGCCTGGCTCATAGGCACTCACAGATTCTGAACCAGCACTAGGGAGCTTGCGTGGGATCAACCTATGCCCTCCACATGTATGTGACAGTTGTGTAGCTTGGTCTATTTGTGGTACTCCTAACAATGGAAATAGGGGCTGTCCCCAGCCTATTTTCAACAATGGATTGCCTTCCCCAATCTAAATACAAGGAAAGGAGTTTAGTCTTAGGGCAACTTGATATGTCATTCTTTGTTGATAACTATAAGAGGCTAGCCCCCTTTTGGACAGAAACAGAGGTAGAGTGGATTGGAGGGGTGGAGGAGAGATAGAGGGGGGGATAGCAGAAGAGGAGGGAGGGGAAACTGCAACCAGGACGTAAAATGAAAAATAAAATTAAAAAAAGAAAAGAAAAACATATGTTTGCAAAGAACTACAGGTAAAGAAAAACAGCTGAGAGTGGGGGAAATAATCTTCTACATGGAGGACCACACCTTTTAAAAATAAAACCCATCTGCCAAGCATGGTGGCAAACACCTTTAATCCTAGCACACAAGAGTCAGAAATAGGCAGATCTCAGTGTATTCAAGGCTATCCAGAGCCAAATAGTGAGTTCTAGGAAACCAGGACTACACAGAGAGGCTCTTTAAAAAAAGAAAAGAAATACAACACTCAGACACTCAAAATGGAACAAAACCCATCTGTTAGTGTGGGTAACTCACCCATTTTTTTTTTTTTTTTGCCCAGCATTTGGGATTGTCCTCTTACACCTGAAGGGAATCAAGAACTTAACTCTCTAAATTGGTAGTATAGGGATCATGGAAGAGGGTAGAAGGGGAAGGGAGAGGAAGGAAGTGGAGCAGAGAAAAATATATATCCCCCCCAAAAGAAAACAATTTAAAAACTTTAAATATAACTTTGAGTAGAGTCTGATACAATGGGAAACCCATAACTGGTGCTGCTGCTTGTCCATTAATACATTTATCTCGATAGCTGGGGCCAATATGTGAAGCTGCTTCAAATTTATGAATAATGATGTTTTGCCAGATCATTATAATGTACTGCAATATGGCAGATGTAAAAATAGCCTCAAAAAAAATAGCCTCTATAGTGAATGTTTTCAATAGATCACATCTTAAGACAGGTGTCTGCCACATGGGAGAAAGGAAAAAGTATCATTTTTCCTACAAGGTCAGCAGAGGCAGCACAGTTACAACACTCCATACCCAATAAGACAAAACTCACCATGGAACTTTTGCTACAAGAGAAAAAAGGGACTTTTTCAACCAAGCAGCAACCTTGGTATATTGCAAGGTATTTAGCAATATAGAAAATAGGAACAACTCAGTAAATACATTTTTACAAAGGAAACAAAAGAACTTAACTCTCATGCTATAATATACTCTGAAACTGCCATCACCTGTCTTAGCAATTGTAACTCCCATGATGACTTGATGGCTTTTATTGTGATATTATGAATTTTATCTTCCCATAGCTTTGATTTAAAAGTGTTTTAAATGTTATCAGTATCAACATTCTGGCTTCTTCTTGGTTTTACTTGAATAAAATACCTTTTGTGATCCTGGTGTGGGAGGCTTTTCTGTCTATGTGTTGCTTTTATTGGTTAATGAATAAAGAACTGCTTTGAGCCTATGGCAAGGGCAGAACAGAACTAGGCAGGAAAATCTAGGCTTTATGCTGGGAGAAAGAAGGGTGGAGTCAGAGAGAAGCCATGGAGCTACCCGAGACAGACACTGAGAACTTTACCAGGTAAGCCACAGCCACATGGTGATACACAGATGAATAGGAATGGGTTAAATTCATATGTAAGAGTTAGCCAATATAAAGATAGAGCTAATGAGTCAAGCAGTAATTTAATTGATACAGTTTATGTGTGATTATTTCAGGTCTAAGCTAGCTGGGCGGCCAGGAACCAACAAGCAGTCTCCACTACAGGATCCCTTTCTGCTTGGTTCATTGTTCAGGGTAAAGAGAGTCTCTCATCTCTTATATCTAACTGAGTCTTTAAATCCATTTATACCCTCTCTGTCTTTTGGGTTCATGACTCAATTAATTTACCTCTATAATAATTATTAAGGTGCTTGAGAGATGGCTAAATTTTTAAGAATACTGGGTACTTTCTCAGAGTATATGGGGTTTGATTCTCAGGACATCAAAGGCAGCTTAAACCTTTCTGTAACCCTAGTTCCATGGATGTGGTGCCCTCCTCTTGTTTCAATAGACACGAGGCACATATGTGGTTTATAGAAAACATGTAGACAAAACACACATATGTGCAATACATTAAAAATTAAATTGAATAAAAAATGTCTGTTGGTAGGCTGGTATGGTGTTCTAGTGGTTAAGTACACTTGTTGCTCTTCAAGAGGACTTGAGTTGGGTTCCTAGCACCCATGTCATGTTGCTAACCATTGTCTTTAGCTACAGTTTCATAGGGATTTGATACATTCTTTTTGTCTTGAAGGCCATGTGGACACCTGGAATCTGTGATTGGTATCTGAGTGCCATGCTGCCTCTAGGGAGGGGCCAATCTGAATGGATTTCACTCCCACCTGGGACAATAGTAACATTCAGACCTGGTTGTTGCTGAGAACCTTGTCTGGGTCTGTGGTCCTACTGCAGCTGGGGACTGTGTTGAAGTCTGAGGCCCGTGTTGCCACCAAAGGTCGTGCAGAAGCTCAGAGTTGGGACTGCAACCTGTGGCCTTCTTGATGTCCAGGAGCCATCCTGATCTGAGTTGTTAGTGCTTCTACCTGGAGCAATAATGTTGCTGGGGCCTAGCTGCAGCTGAACACCATTTCTGTGTCTCTGGTCTAGCTTCAGCTGGGGTCTTTGTTGATATCTGTGGCTTGTGTCGCCTCAGGGGGCCATAGAAACCATGTGTAATGAATCAGTGGCCATGTTTAGCCGGTCTGCCCTTCATTGGCCCTGTGAAAGCTAGCTCCGCCTTCCTGGACACTGCAGTAATAGAGTTGACCCTGATCCTCACTCAAGAACTGGCCCCTGCACTTGTGAGAGATGGCCCCACCCCTTACCTCAGCTGAAAGAGAACTGACCCTGATGGTATTGGCTCCACTATGAAGTCTCCTGCCCCAGCATCTCAGATTGACCAGCTGGGCTGATACCCAGGCCCTGTGTGGAATCCCACAGCTGCCCTGAGTCACAGAGATGCTCCAGCTATTGTTCCACAGGACCAGCCCCTTCACAATCTCCAGCACATCCTAGATGTGGTACAGTGATGATGGTGTATCAGAAACCATAGGCTTTGAACCAGACCAGGGACTCATTGCAACGAACATTGCTATTAAAGCTGATGGGACAAAACCATAAACTATGTGACACACTGCTCCCAGGTCCACCAGGGTGAATGAAGAGGTGTTAGGGAGGTGGGAAAGAAGAAGAAATAAAGTTTTTTTGTTTTGTTTTTTATTTTTTTTGTTTGCTTTGTTTTGGTTTGGTTGGATTTTTTATGCCTGCAGGCCAGAAGAGGGCACCAGACTTCATTACAGGTGGTTGTGAGCCACCATGTGGTTGCTGGGAATTGAACTCAGGACCTTTGGAAGAGCAGGCAATGCTCTTAACCACTGAGCCTTCTCTCCAGCCTTGGTTTGATTTTTTAAAATAATTTCTTTTGGAAGTGCTGCAAGGGTGAGGGGTGAAAGAAGATATGAAGGGACTGGGAGAAGAGCAGAATTAGGGTGCATGATGTCAAATTCCCAAAGAATGAATAAATGAATTGTGTTTTAAAAAAGGAATAGAGAAAAGAGAAGAAACTCAGGTCAAAGGTCCAGAAATTATTTTCAATAAAATCAAAGAAGAAAATTTTCCTAACCTAAAAAAGAATATGCCTATAAAGGTGTAAGGAACATACAGAACACCAAATAGACTGGACCAGAAAGCAAAATCCCCTTAGCACATAATAATCAAGACAATAAATGTAGAGAAAATAAAGAATATTAAAAAGCATTAAGGGGAAAAGACCAAGTAACATATAAACACAGGCCTATTAGACTAACACTTGACTTCTCAATGGAAATTATAAAATCCAGAAGGACCTGGACAGGTGTGTTGCAGATTCTAAGAGACCACAGATGCCAGGTAAAAATACTATACCCAGAAAATTTTCCAATCACCATAAATCCATGGTGAGGTAACAAAAAAAAAAGCAATATATATCTACAAATCCATCCTTACAGAAGGTACTAGAAGGTAAACCCAAACCTAAAGTGGTTAACCACACTCAAAAAAACACAGGAAAAAATATCCCTGACACCCAAACCAAAAGAGCAGAAACACACATACACACAAACACACACATACACACACCCCACCAGCACCACAACCATCACCACCAACAACAAGATAATGAATCAAAAACCACTGCTCTTTGATATCTTTCAGTGCTCTCAGATCCCCCAATAAAAAGACACAGTAACAATGGATATGTAAACAGGATCCATTCTTTGATACATGCAAGAAGCACAACTTAACATCAATGATAGACATCACCTCATGGTAAAAGGATGGAAAAAAATCTTCCAAGCAAATGGACCGAAGAAGCAAGCTGGTATGGCTATTTTAATATCTAACAAAATAGACTTCAAACCAAAACTAATCAGAAGAGATAGGGAATGACAGTTTAACAACAGAGAAAAGATCCAGACAAATACTAAACAGAAAAATGCTGGATCATATAGTTGTTATAAATCAAAAGAACATAACTGATATGTACAGAACATATCACCAAAACACAAAACAGTATACCTTTTTCTCAGCACTTCATAGAAACTCATCCAAAATTGACAATATAATTAGACAAAAAACA
>NW_004949221.1:506659-508664 GCF_000317375.1 Microtus ochrogaster | reverse complement strand
TATGAATTTGTTTTATTACCATTGGTTAATAAAGAAGCTGTTTTGGGTCTATGGCAGCACAGAATAGAGCAAGTTGAGAATTCCAAGCAGAGATAGAAGAGAAAAGAAGGCAGAGTCAGAGAAACACAAATCAAAAATACTTTGAGATTTCATCTTACATGCTTCAGAATGATTGAGATCAACAAAAATACAGGTGATACTTGTGATATGGTGAAATTAGGAAAACAGTTGTGCAAAGCTAGTGAAACTACCTATTTATGTAGCCACTGTGGAAATCAGTGTTTTGTTCCCCAGGAATCTGGGAATCAATCTACTTCAAGAATCATTTATACCACTCTTGGACACACAGCCAAAGTGTGCTCCATTTACCACAGAGACACTTGTTCAAACATGCTCATTGCTTCTCTCCTAATAATAGCTAGGAATTGAAAACAACCTAGATGTTCCTCAATCGAAGAATGGATAAAGAAAATGTGGTTGCTACTCAATGCAGTTTCACTCAGTCTTCAAAATTATGACATCATGTGTTCAGTCATACCACAAGGGTATGTGCTCGAGTATGTTCATAGCAGCATTATTTGTCATGGCCAGAATGTAGAAACCATCTATATGCCCTGAATAGAAGAGTGGAAAAAGAAGATGTGGTACATTTACACAATCGAGTACTTCACAGCAGAAAATGACCTCTTGAAATATGAGGGCAATTTCACGGATCTAGAAAGCATAAGTGAGGTAACCTGTTGGGGGAAGAGGCTGCTTGTTTGTTCCCAGCCACCCAGACTCCCGAAATAACCACACAGAAACTGTATTAGTTAAATCACTCCTTGGCCTATTAGCTCTAGTTTCTTATTGGCTAGCTCTTACATCTTGAATTAATGTTTATTATTTTATACTTTACCATGAGTCTTGTGGTTTACTGGCAAGGTTCTGGCTTGTGTGGCCATGGTGGTAGCTACATGGCTTCTCCTTGACTCTGCCTACTCTCTCTCTCTCTCTCTCTCTCTCTATATATATATATATATATATATATATGTATATATATATATATATATATATCTTCCAGCCTGGCTATATTACATTTAGCCATTGGCCAAAAGCAATTTCTTTATTCATTAACCAATAAAAGCAAAACATATACAGAAGGACTTCCAACACCATTTCCCCTTTCCTGTTTTAATAAAAAGGAAAGTTTTAACTTTAACATATTTAACATATGTTATAATTACATATAACAAAACAGTTACCAAGCAAGAATTATAGTTATAATACTTCTATCTACTCTATCTTTTATTATAACTAAAGAAAACTGTAATTTTTTATTTTTTATTATTTATTTATTTATTAAAGATTTCTGTCTCCACTCTGTCATAGCCTCCCATTTCTCCTCCCTCCCCCAATCAACTCCCCCTCTCTCATCATCCCGAAGAGCAGTCAGGGTTCCCTGCCCTGTGAGGAGTCCAAGGCCCTCCCACCTCCTTCCAGGTCTAGTAAGGTGAACATCCAAACAGCCTAGGCTCCCACACAGCCAGTACGTGCAGTAGGATCAAAACCCAGTGCCATTGTTTTTGACTTCTCAGCAGTCCTCATTATCTGCTATGTTCAGGGAGTCCGGTTTTATCCCATGCTTTTTCAGACCCAGTCCAGCTGGCCTTGGTGAGTTCCCGATAAAACATCCCCATTGTCTCAGTGTGTGGGTGCACCCCTTGCGGTCCTGAGTTCCTTGCTCATGCTCTCTCTCCTTCTTCTCCTGATTTGTTCCTTAGGGTTTCAGTCCAGTGCTCCAATGTGGGAATCTGTCTCTGTCTCCTTTCATTGCCTGATGAAGGCTTATATCCAGGAGGGTGAGCTGCACAGAAAATTCTCAACAGAAGAAGTTCAAATGGCCAAAAGACACTTAAGGTCATGCTCAACTTCCTTAGCAATCAGGGAAATGCAAATCAAAACAACTTTAAGATACCATCTTACACCTGTCAGAATGGCTAAAATCAAAAACACCAATGATAGT
>NW_004949221.1:502351-502954 GCF_000317375.1 Microtus ochrogaster | reverse complement strand
TATCCCATGCTTTTTCAGTCCCAGTCCAGCTGGCCTTGGTGAGCTCCCAAACCAGCTCCACTGTCTCAGTGGGTGGGTGCCCCCCTCGCGGTCTTGACTTCCTTGCTCATGTTCTCCCTCCTTATGTTCCTCATTTGGACCTTGGGAGCTCAGTCCATTGCTCCAGTATGGGTCTCTGTCTCTATCTCCATCCATCGCCAGATGAAGGTTCTATGGTGATATGCAAGATATTCATTATTATGGCTATAGGATCGGGCCATTTCAGGCTCCCTCTCCTCAGCTGCCCAAGGACCTAGTTGGGGACATCTCTCTGGACCCTGGGAATCCCTCTAGAGTCAAGGGTTTTGCCAACCCTAAAATGGCCCCCTTAATTAAGATTTATACTTCCCTGCCCCCATATCCATCCTTCCATTATTCCAACTATCCCATTCCCCCAAGCTCTCCCCATCCTCCCCTTCTCACTTGTCTCTCCCCATCTCCCCTTTCCTCCATCCCACCCTACCCCCAGTTCCCAATTTTTGCCCAGCAATCTTGTCTACTTCCAATATTCAGGAGGATAACTGTATGTTTTTCTTTGGGTTCACCTTCTTATTTAGCTTCTCT
>NW_004949221.1:499400-500359 GCF_000317375.1 Microtus ochrogaster | reverse complement strand
AGAATTGCCATTTTTACTATGTTGATCCTCCCAATCCAAGAGCAAGGGAGATCCTTCCATTTTCTGGTATCCTCTTCAATTTCTTTCTTCAAAGACTTAAAGTTCTTGTCAAATAGATCTTTCACTCCCTTGGTCAGAGTTACCCCAAGATATTTTATGTTATTTGTGGCTATTTTGAAAGGTGATGCTTCTCTGATTTCCCACTCTGCATCCTTATCCTTATTGTATAAAAGGGCAACTGATTTTTTGGAGTTAATCTTTTATCCTGCCACATCACTAAAGGTGTTTATCAGCTGTAGGAGTTCTTTGGTAGAGTTTTTGGGGTCGCTTATGTATACTACCGTATCACCTGCAAAAAACAAAATTTAACTTCTTCCTTTCCAATTCGAATCTGCTTGATCCCCTTATGTTTTCTTATTGTTATTGCTAGAATTTCAAGCACTATATGGAAGAGGTATGGCGAGAGTGGACAGCCTTGTCGTGTTCCTGATTTTAGTGGGATGCCTTTGAGTTTCTCTCCATTTAATTTGATGTTAGCTTTCAGCTTGCTGTAAATAGCTTTTATTTTATTTACATATGACCCTTGTATCCCTAATCTCTGCAAGATCTTTATCATAAAGGGATGAAGAATTTTGTTGAATGTTTTTTTCAGCATCTAATGAAATGATCATATGTTTTTTTCTTTCAGTTTATTTATATGATGGATTACATTAATAGATTTGCATATGTTGAAACAGTCCTGCATCTCTGGGATGAAGCCTACTTGATCATAATGGATAATTTTTCTAATGTGTTCTTGGATTCAGTTTGCCAGCATTTATTGAGAATTTTTGTATTGATGTTCATGAGTGAGATAGACCTGTAATTTTCTTTCTTGGTTGGGTCTTTGTGTGGTTTTGGTATCAGGGTAACTGTAGCTTCATAAAAGAAATTGGCAATGATTCTTCTGTTTCTATATT
>NW_004949221.1:464723-497613 GCF_000317375.1 Microtus ochrogaster | reverse complement strand
TCATGGTTTCCATAGAGAAGTCCAGTGTAAGTCTGATAGGTTTACCTTTATAAGTTACTTGACCTTTTTCCTTTGCAGCTCTTAATATTCTTTCTTTAATCTGTATGTTTTGTGTTTTGATTATTATATGGTGAGGGGATTTTTTTTTGATCCAGTCTATTTGTTGTTCTGTATGCTTCTTGAATATTCATAGGAATATCTTTCTTTATGTTGGGAAAGTTTTCTTCCATAATTTTCTTAAATAAATTTTCTGGGCCTTTGAGCTGTAATTCTTCTCCTTCTTCTATCCCTATTATTCTTACGTTTGGTCTTTTGATTGTGTCCCATATTTCCTGAATGTTTTGTGATGAGAATTTGTTGGATTTGCTGTTTTCTATGATCAGTGCGTTTATATTCTCAATGGTGTCTTCAGAGTCTGAGATTCTTTCTTCCATCTCTTGTATTCTATTAGTTATGCTTGTTTCTGTAGTCTCTGTTTGTTGGCCTAGATTTTCCTTATCCAGTAGGCTCTCGGTTTGTGTTTTCTTCCTTGCCTCCGTTTCAGTTTTCAATTCTTGAACTGTTTCCATTACCTGTTTGATCTTTTTTTCTTGGTTTCCCAGGGTATCATTTACATATTTATTCATTTCTTCAAACTTTTTGTTATACTTCTCAATCATTTCTATAAGGGCGTTTTTCACATGCTGTTTAAGGGACTCTATCACTTTCATAATGTTAATTTTTCCCCCTTCTTCTGTATTTGGGTGTTCAAGACCTTCTGTTGTAAGATCACTGGGTTCTGGTGTTTTCATGTTGTTTTTCAGATTATTGGGTGAATTCTTGCCTTGGCGCTTGCCCATCTCTTCCTTCAAATGCTATCCTATGGATCTTATGGAACAGGATCAGGTTCCCTTGCTGGCCAGGGATCTCGCTGACAAAGGGCCTACCTTGCTGCAGGCAGGCTTTTGAAGCAAAGCAATTCCCGCCCACCCCGTTGTCCTCAGCATCCAGTCCCAGCCCCCAAACAGGCTGAGCTGGTGTATCCCATGGCCCCGCAGAAGGGAAGAAGAAGAGAGGAGGTTTCTGGGTACAAACTGGGATGGGTTAGGGAGAAAGAGGCCCAGCAGAGGGGAGCAGCCCCTGCTAAATGACTGGGGAGTGAAGGGGGTCGGGGAATGTCCTGCTCTGTTTCCGGGCTCCTGCCGCGGGTCAAGAGCACATCCACCAACTACTCTGATGGGTCCCCTGGAACAGGATCTATACATTACATTTTTTAATTGAGCTACACAAGCACAATACCCTAAAAGTAGAAATAAACATATAACAAAATTGACCTTAAATTTGTATTGATAAACCAAGATCCATATCAAAGCAAAGTATTCATCTTTATAGCATATCCAACTTTAAAGGTAACAAACACTTGTAAACAATCATTTAGGGAATTTGGGCACAGTTCTCTCTAAACAGCTTCCTGCTTTTTGTTGGGCGAAGCAATTTTGGGGGTGTTCACGGTGACCTTTCAGGCAGTCTTGGTCCATCAAGCCACATTAGTCTGGAAGGATTTCCCAGGTTCTCATCCTCTGTGGAAACAAAACAAGAATCTCTTTTTCAAAGCAACAAATTTTTAGACCTAAATTCTGAAGTCATGATACCTTTAGAATATATATGTTGGTTTAGCTTAGCAGCTCATACAATGAAATGTCTCTCTGTACTGAGCTCTTTCACAGTCAAAAATTTCAAAGAAAACACAGTAATATACATAATCCAGACTTATTTTGTATACTCCATCTTTACATGGCTTATTTTTCTTACTGTATTACTTTTTCTACAAGTTTAATTTTATTTTATTATTTTTCCTCCTTTAATCTATGACTGTACTCTTTTATACTACACTTACTGTCTTTTTAATCTTTTTCCTCTCTCTCCCAATCCTACATACAGTTTTTAAACACACTGTGTCTTGTTTAGAGGTCTTTTTTTCCAATAATTTTTATTATTACTTAAAAAATACCAATCCAAATTCCCACTCCCTCCCCTCCTCCCAGTGCCCTCCATCTCCCTCTACAGACCCTCCTCCCCACCCCTCAATCCCTAAGGGAGTGCCATGCACCCACCCTGTGGAAAGTCCAAGGCCCTCCCTACTACATCTAGGTTGAGCAAGGTTTACATCCAAAGAAAAAAAGATCCCATGAAGCCGGTATATGCAGTAGAAACATATCCCTGTGTTACTATCAGTGGCCCTTCAGTCTGCCCCAGCTGTCCAAACCCGTCAGAGGGGCTTGGTTGTTTCCATGCTTGTTCACTCCCAGTCCATTTGGAGTTTTTGAGCTGCAATAGCTCAAGCAAACTGTCTCAGTGGATGACCCCTCATGGTCTTGAATTTCTTGCTCATGCTCTCACTCCTTTCACTCTTCAACTGGATCTTGGGAGCTCAGTACAGTGCTCCGATGTGGGTCATTCCTTTTTTTTTTTTTTTATTGGTTCTTTCAAGACAGGGTTTCTTTGTAGCTTTGGAACCTGTCCTAGAACTAGCTCTTGTAGACCAGGCTGGCCTCGAACTCACAGAGATCCACCTGCCTTTGCCTCCCAAGTGGGAGGGATTAAAGGCATGCACCACCATGCCCTTAGAAGTCTTTTATATCTGAATCTGGCCTATTGTGTATCTGAAATCCTTTTCTGTCCAAGAGTGCTTCTTAAAATGCTGAGCCATGGCCTGACTATAACTAAGGCTGCCTTGCCTTTTGGCTCTACTCAGTATAACATGATGAAGGTCTATTCACTGCTTCGAGACTGCCAGGTAGGAGCCACGCTCACCACCTCAACTCTGGTAACCTGTTGGCCCATACTGCTACCAAGTAACTTGCAGCACACTGACCACACAACCCACTCAAAAGTTTGGTTTCCTGAAAGAGCCAGAGTTAGTGCTAGCAGCATGGACTAGGAAACCACTTTTTAGAAACAGTGTTTTTTTTTTTCTACCACTGAATCAGGAAGACCTGTTTTAAAGAAACTGTGGCCTACAGGCAGCAAACAGAGGAAGAAGCTGTGGTAGACTCTGGTTTTTTTGTGTGTGTCTAGAATTTCTTTTTACTTTTTCTTAGGTTTTATGTGGATATAGTTGACCACATTGGCGTGCCAATCTGTTGGGGGAAGAGGCTGCTTGTTTGTTCTTGGCTACCCAGATCCCTGAATTAATCACACAGAAATTGTATTAACTAAATCACTGCTTGACCCAGAAAGACAAATATAATGTGTACTCACTCATAAGTGGCTTTTAGACATAAAGCAAAAAAAAAAAAAAAGCAGGGAGGAAATGAGGGAAAGAAGGGGAGGGAGGGAGGAAGAGAGAGGGAGAGAGAGATCTTGGAACAGTCAGTTCTAAACCACATGTCTCTATCATGGATCCTTGTAGACCTGGTAGCAGAAAAAGTATAAAAGTTGAGAGGATGGAAGACACCAAAGAAACTAAGTGATCTAAATCAACAGGATCAACACACATAGAACTCACAAATGATACAGCATGCACAAGATCAAACAGGTCTTTGGTATATATTATGGTTTCTCATTTATTGTTTTGATGGGATTCCTGGGCATGTGAATAAATGGGTCTTTGGTTTTATATCTTTTTCTTGTGCCTTTTCTTGGCTTTTTTTCCTTTGGCTTGTTTTGTTCTATTTAACATGTTAGTTTTAAAAATACTTTATATTATTTATATTACATTAATCTCTTAGAAGCCTATTTGTTTACTTTTAAAAATATTTTTATTTAACTTCTTTATTGACTCTCTGACAGTTTCACATTATTTACCCAATTCTGATCATCTCCCAGTCCCCTATATTCTGCCTTCATCCCCGCTGTGCCTCACAAAAAAAACAAAACAAAGTAAGCAAGCAAGTAAGCATGTAAACAAAAAAAAAAAGCAAAAATAATCCACCCCAAAACAAAACCATCACAACTGAAAAATCTCTTTGTTTCTTATTCTTTCCTGCTTCTCCAACAGCTCTTCATTATCCTGGTGGTGTTGGAGGTTTCAGTGTGCCATATAGTATACCCCTTTGTCCCATCAGCTTTAGTAGCAAATGTTCATTGCAGAGGAGTCACTAATCTGGTTCAAGGCCTCTGGTTTCTGGTACACCATTCTCACTGGATCCTCACCAGAGCTCTTCTGGGGATATTCTGGGACAATCCTGAGTCTTGGAGATCTTACAGATATCATTCCACAGTATCCATCTGTTCATGAATTCCAGCAGGTTCTAGATGGGGTAGATGCTAGGTTGGGTCAACCCAAGGCCTGGCTGTGGGCCTGGGTGGTAGCCAAGCTGGTCAGTCCAAGCCATTGGGGCCATCCATCTAGGGTGAGGGGGCATAGTCAGCTCCCCTACATAGATGCCCTCAGGGTAGGTTCATCTTCACCTGTGATGAGGGGTGGGGTCATCTCTCCCACATATAGTGGTCAGCTCTCTTGTTGCAATTCCCAGAGAGAGGCAAGGCCAGAGTTCCCAGGGCAACAAAGGTTGAGACTGGCTCAGCATGGCCCTCTGATTTCATCTTTCATGGTTCCTAAGGCCTCCTGAGGTGACGCAGGTCACAGACATCAACACAGACCCAGTTGCAGCTGGACCATGGACCCAGACATGGTCCTCAACAGCAGCTTTTGTCCGGATGACATCCTTGCTCTGGGAGGAAGAAATGTTCACTCAAATGGGAATGGTTCTGGTGGCCATGTGACCATACCTGTCTGTTTTCTACTTAGATACAGAATTGATATAAGTCCAGGTGGGAGGGGAGTTTAGGGGGAACTTGGAGGAATATAGGCAGGAGAAACTGTAATCAGTATATATTGCATGTGAAAAAAAATCTATGTCTTTTCTTATTTTAATTTATTCTTCTTTCATATATTGCATTTAAACCACAGTTTTCCCTACCTCCTCCCCTCCCAGCCCTTTCCCCACCTCCCATTTCCCTTTATCCACTCCTTCTCTGTTTCCCTTCAGAAAAGGGCAGGCCCTTCAGTGATGTTAACTACACATGGCATATCAAGTTACAATAATACTGGGCACATTGCCTCATATTATGTCTGGATGAGTTATCCCAGTAGAAGTAAAAGGGTTCCCAAACAGGTAAAAGAGTCAGAGACGTTCCTCCCTCCTCCACTCCTACTGTTAGGATTCTCACAAGAAGAACAAGTTACACAAACATAGCATATATCCAGAAGGCCTAGGTCAGACCCATGCAGACTTCTTGATTGTTGGCTCAGTCTCTGTGAACCCCTATGAGCCCATGTTAGTTGATTCTGTGAGATTTCTGTGTTCTTGACCCCTCTGGCTCTTAACAGCCTTCTTCCCCCTCTGCTACAGGAAGAATATCTTTCTTAAGATAGAAGAAAAGAAGAAAGAGTAGGAATTTTATGGAAATACAGTAATAGTTTACAAACAAGTGCTTCTTTAATGTCAATAATTTTAAATAATACACTCTGATAATATTTTGGAAACTTAAGACATGCGTTTCTGTCTTAGGTACTTTTCTGTTATGTGATAAACACAATGTGAAGGGAGCAGGGAAAAGCTCCTTGGCCTAAGTACTGCCTTTTTGACTTCAGATTCAGTTTTACCTGCAGGGGAAATAGAGTTCAGGTTCCCAAGCCGTAGAGAAGAACTTTCCTATGGCTGATCAACCTCATTCCTAAATCATAGAAATAGTCATTATCCATCTTTAATTTTTTGGAACATTATGGCTGTTCCTAACCACATAAGGAACAAATGAATATAATTGGTTGGGCTGAAAGGCTTGCACTGTGTATCAGTTAACAACGATTGAACATCCAAGGAAGCCCCCAGTCTCTAAATCCTGATAGGTGAAAAATTGTAACTGTAACTTAACAACAAATGTTAGTGAATTTTATCCTTATAAACCCTACTACTGTTCCTCTTCAGGACTATCAGGACAATCAAAGCCCCCGAGTCCTTGTTCTACAGCCCTCATCAATCAGTGACCTGTTTATGTGATGAATTATTAAAAATTTTGAAACCCATAAGTATTGTCTCATTCCTTGTGGCTCATAATAGGCTATATGTAATAATGATCAGCAAATTTATAAAAGTAAAAATTTAATTTGACTTATGGTTTCTCAGGATTATAGTTTATGATGGCAGAACAAAAGAACGCTGAGAGCTTACATCATGATCCATAACCATGAGGCTGTCAGAACACTGGAAACAACAACAGTCTTTCAAAAACTCAAAGCCCATCTCAGTGACACACCTACTCCAACAAGGCCACATCTGATAATGCTTCCCAAAGAGTTCCACCAACTGGGGACCAAGCATTCAGACAGAGTCTATGGGGCCATTCTCACTTAAACCACCACAGTTACTGTGGGTATGAGTGGAATGGGGGAAATGACAGAGTTAAGATTAGGGGATTAGAAATGTCTCCACAGTTAAGAGCACTTGCTGCTCTTGAAGAGGACTTGGGCTCAGTTCCTAGAACCCGTTTTGTAAACCACAATCATCTGTAACTCTAGTTCCAGAAGATCCAACACCATCTTCTGACGGCCCTCTGCACTGAACATATGTGGTGCACATGTAGATATGCAGGCAACACTCTCATACACACAGATGAATGAGTATGCAAATAAATAACAGGTTTTTTTTAAAAAAAAAAGAGTGACCTTGAAAACCTCTATAAGGAGAAAAGACAGGCAATAGGGTAATAGAGAAAGACAGGGGAAGGAAAAGTCAATAGAATGAGCAACAAAAGGGGGCGAAGTGAAGCAAGTGTGACTAGGGGCATCTGTAACTAACTGTTAAAATGTTTATTTTCCATAGCATTATATTAATTGATATTTGAATATTTGAGTCTAATTTAAAGAGAAAAATAAAGAGAAGGGGAGAATAGTGACTGATGTGGGAAGAGGAAGATGAAAAAGAACATTAAACTTACCTACTGATTATTTTTCTCTACAATGTACATAGCCCCTTCCAGTTGGGGGAACATAGGAAGAATTAGAGGGAGGAAATGGATACTGGATTTGGTCCGAATGCATTACATGAGTATATGCAATTCTCAAATAAAGCAGAAAAAACAGTAAACTTGCAATTTTTTTTTGAGCTAAGATCTCACTACGAAGTCTTGGCTTTCCTGGAATTCATTCTGTAGACCAAGCTGGCCTCAGACTCATAGAGATTCACCTGTCTCAGCCCCCAGAGTACTAAGAATAAAGGCATGCACTGCCACTCATGGAAGATATTTTTCAGTCTGTCATAAAACAAACTCCAAATCATGCTATAAATGTCAAGATAGCATTTTTGGTTATTTTCTTTAAAGGTGAAATTCTATGATCATAAATACTTGCATAATCACCTTGAGAATGAGATGCTTTTAATTTGAACCAATACTAGAGATATCAGCATAGAAAATTATTGTTATTGTTGCAATGTAATAATAAAAATAATGGTGATGATGATAAAAATCTATCTGATACTTAAAGGTCTGTCTATGAAGAACAATTGAATATTAGGTGATAACAACAAATAGATAAAATTTCAAACAATTATTCTATTGAATCATTCAGAAAAAGCATTCGGTCTAAAATGTGTCCCAGTTACTGACATAAATTCTTCAATGTAAGAGCTGTAACACAAACCATCTTCCTTTCTCTGTCACTTATAAGGCAATAGAAGGCCATTGGCACCAGAAACCTGATGCTGTGGTCAACTGATAAACCAGATAAGCTGTTCAATTCACAGAATCCTATGTGCTTTTGCTGGGGCAGTGCCTCCTCTCAACTCAAGCAGCACCATGATGCTCACACTGCTCACTGTGGTATGTTCTGGTGAGTCCTTCTGGGAATGAAGGGTATGGAACACCAAGGTAGAAATACAGTCTCAGAGACACCCAGGTAGATGGGCATTGGAGGGTTGGTTAATCTTTACACAATAGGGTATGGCTTCAGAGGCTTACAGACCTGGCAGAAGCAGGAAGAATTGAAATCAAGCATTGTGAGGACATGGATCAACTATCATGAGTCTTTTTTTTTTTTTTTTTGCAGGGTTCATCTGGGTTCGAGGGATCTGGTCACAAGTTGGTAAGTCCGTTTGCCAAACCAAGTAGAATGTTCCCATTACAGGAGAGCAGGAGGCACACAGCTCATTAGTTGAATGTGGGAATTCCCTCTGATCATACTGCTGGGCTAATGGTCATGAGTTTTTTTTTTTTTTTTTTTTGCAGGGTTCATCTGGGTTCGAGGGATCTGGTCACAAGTTGGTAAGTCCGTTTGCCAAACCAAGTAGAATGTTCCCATTACAGGAGAGCAGGAGGCACACAGCTCATTAGTTGAATGTGGGAATTCCTGTGGGTGAATTTCTATTGAATTGGAAAGTGGGGTGCCTGGAGAACTTGCCTGTGATAGTTCCCACACACCCAACAATTTTACCACTCACTAAGTTAAGCTGTACAGGGAAATAGAGGGGAAAGAAAGAAAGCAAGGTATCTTATAGGGTAGGCTTCCCTGCATAGTAAGTGGGGAAGCAGAGCTGGGAACAGCAGCTCCTGCAGGACCAGAAGGGATCACAGGCGTCCCAGCAACTGTATGATGGCACTGCACACAAAGTACAGCTGCTCTTGTGCCAGGAGAGGTGGGAGAACCAGGGATTGTGCCCCAGGAACGTACAATGTACTGTTTTTAATATTTTCTCATATTCAGCAACATCATTTTATTCACATAAAATTTGATATCTGTTCTGACTTTTAAAAACAAGTTTTACAAGTCAGATGTGGTGGCACATGTCTTTATTTGCAGGACTTGAGGGCCAAAGGAAGGCAAAACTCTCTGAGTTTGAGGTTATCTTGGTTTACATAGTGAGTTTAAGGACATTCAGGGCTATCTAGAGAGATCCTGTCTAAAATATTTATTACTTCTTTGAAAATTTCATATTTTGAAAGTATTCAATCCTCTCAATACTATCCCTTACCGAACTCTAAGCCCTCCAGTCCTTTCCCACCCTACTTTGTGATTAGTTCTTTTTACCTTTTGCCATCAATTCCAATGTGTGTTTCTCTTGGTGTTGGTCAGACTATCAGGTATCATATCATTAAAAGGAAACCGACTCTCCTTCTCCAGCAACCACCAAATGCTAAAACCTCCCCAGCTAGTGCTGGCATTTCATGTCTGCCTTCTGCTGTTTGTACCGGGATTCTGTCTGACTGAAGTCTGCCCAGATTTTATGCAAGCTGTCACAACCTCTTTGGGTTCATATGTGCACCTGCCATACTGAGTTTTTAAAACTCTATTTTCTTGAAGTTGTCTACCATATATGGCACTTACAATCTTTTCATCCCTTATTTCACAAAGATCCCCAAGTCTTGGAGTGAGATATAAATGTCTGATTTGGGGATGAGAGCTCATCAATATTTATTTCTTGACTTGTTGACCAGCTTTATTTTGGAGGGAGGTGTTCCTTGTGCTGATTACCATTTACTATAAAGAGAGTCTTCTTGAAGAGAGTTGAGAGATGCTGTGATCTATTGTGTATAGCAATAAGTCAGTAGTAATCGTTTTTATATTTTTTATTAATTTTGTATACAACCACAGTTTCCCCTCCCCTCCTCTAACTCTCCCAACCTTCCTCCAAATTACTTCCATCCACTCTTTAGAAAGGGTAAGGCCTTCCACAGCCCACACCTCCAGAGAAACTAGGTAATGAGGACCCTAATAGAGACACATGGGTTGCCTTGGGAAGGGGAAATAGATCCTATCTTCTGAGTACACAGGGTGTGAGGGGTGGTAAAGGGGAGGAGATGGGGGATGAGAACATGAGGGAATGGAATATTTGAGTTGGTGGAGGGATGGAGTGAGAGAGCAATAAAAGAGATATCTCTATAGAGTGAATCATAATGGAGTTAGGAATAAACCTGATGCTAGGGAACTCAACAGATGTCCACAAGGATGACCCTAGCTAAGATTCCTAGAAATAGTGGAGAGGTTTTCTGAACTGGCCTTTCCTTGTAATCAGAGTAGTGGTAGTAATTTTGATACTGTGTCCATTTAGCAGAATAATGGTATTGGGTTCTCAACTTGGGCCTTGTTCTGCATCTTATTTTTACATATAGATGACATTTTTTGTCAAAAGTATCGATTCCTTTATGAAGTACTTGCTCAAAATTCTCAGACCACATTTTTGTTATAGGAAGGCTAGCTTGTTTGGTGGGTGGTTCCAATGCGTAGTGCTGGCCAGGACGAACCTTGGGAACATGGAAAGGAGAAGGGATGCTGAACACATAGGGGGAGGGACCTCTCTGTTTTTCCACTAAATCTGGGTCTCCTTTTCCCCACAGTGGACTCTAAGAAGCCCTTTCTGTCTGCCTGGCCAAGCCCCATCGTTCACGTTGGAGAGCATGTGGTGCTGCACTGTCAGTCTGAGTTTGGGTTTGAAATGTTCAGTCTATTCAAGGAACACAGGGGCCACATCCTCCAGATGCAGAACTTGAAGTCCCAGCAGAGCTTTCTGATAGGCCCTGTGACCACAGCACATGCAGGGATCTACAGATGCCAGGGATTCTACTCTAAATTTCCTTATGGATCATCAGCACTAAGTGATAGCCTGGTGATTGTGGTCACAGGTAAGAGGGCTCCTTGTGCAGAGGAGTGGTTCCTTATCCAATATTTCTAATCCAAATATTTCTACAGGAACTTTCAGTGGGAGTTCCATCAGAAGAGTAAGGACATCTCTAAGAGATTCAGGTCATGGATAATTAAATACAGGGGACTAAGTACTGAGGGGTACAGGACAATAGTCATCATTTGCCACTATCCCTCTAATACCCAGAAACTGAATGTCTACAGCCTATAGCTCAAAGGTTTGCTATGGCTTGTGTTATGACATTCTGTGTGCTGAGAGCTCATCCCATAGTGAGGATGTATTGGTATATAGGCATGTTAAAGGGGTGTAGCTAGTACCACATGCCCTCAGAAGTTATCAGTAACTTCTATCTCTCATGGGGCCTTGCAATTTCCCTTTCTATTTTATGCATATGCACAAATATTTGTTTCTGGTGCCCTTAGAGGCTAGAAAAGGACATTAGATCTTTTGGAACTGGAATTACAGTCAGTTATGAGTTGCCATGTGGGTTCTGGGAAATGAACTCAGATCCTATGGAAGAGCAGATGTTACTTTTTAGCCATCTCTATAGTCCCAACCCTGTTCAAGACATAAAGTGCTTGTTTCCTTTATAACTTGCTGTTTCCCTCTCTGCTCCTTTACTCTCTGTGGCAAATCATACTTCATCAGAGAATAAACAGAAGAGCTGCCTCACCTTTGACCCTCAATCTCTAAAACTTTCACCCTAGTTAAACATTTTTCATAAATGAGGTATCCAACATCAGATATGTTTTATATTAAGATAAAATGGATTGGTATATATGAAAAGAAAATTCAGGTAAAATAGGAAAGTCTGGGTCTTAGAATTTATCCCCAAAAGGGAAGACAATACCTTATAACCCAAACAGCCTAAATCAGAGGAAAGGGGAGTTGGCACTAATGTTTGAAGGTCAGTGCATTGAACTGTGGAAGAGAGACTGTACAGTCAGCTATGAAGATGGAGAATAGGTCTAATCAAAGGTCTCTAGAAACTTGGAGGGGAAAAATGAATTCTCCTCTAGACTCTCATGAAGAAAGATAGCACTAAAGGCACCTAACTTAAGCCAGCAGTGTCTATTTCAAACTTTGGACATCTAGAGTACACATGTATTCAATTTAAGCAGCACACTTGTGATCATTTGTAACAGCAACAATTGGAGTCTAACACAGATACACAAGTCAAGGACACATTACCAAAGCCAAAGAGGAAAGAGTAGGGATGTCCTGATATCAGGAAGATCAGTACACTGAGATTACCACTAGATTAAGACTGTCCACTGCTCTCACGGGGTCCAGACATGGCAGGGACCCTTTTTAGAACTAGATAGGGAGAACCTTAAGGAACCTATTCTCATTTGTTTTTACTAATCCTTGCAGCCTGAAATGGATTATACTTTTTCAAAAAGAGCGTGAAACAAGCTTGCAAAGCAAGTCTGAGGTGCAGTCTTCCAGGTTGCCTCTCTTCCTGCATGATACGAAGTGAGAAAGAGGTCGATGGGAGATGAGTGCGATAGACACAGTCCTAGGACACGTCGGGTGAAAACTGTCAGGTACTAATAGAAACAAAGAACTAGGAAAACACATAGAGAGCAGGAATGTGTGTGGAGGAGAATGTAGACACGGAAAATGATGAGAGACCCCAAGAAGGAGGAAAAACACAAGGCGAAAGAACCTCACTTATTTAAGGCCTAGGAGTTTGCTGAGGTAGTTTGACTCCCAAATTCACAACTTCTTTGTTCTTAGGGATCTACAGAAAGCCCTCACTCTTGGCCCTGCCAGCTCCCCTGGTGAAACCAGGAGGGACAGTGACATTGAAATGCTCATCAGAGATTGTGTTCGAGACCTTCATTCTGGTTCTGCACAGAAAGGGGCTAAGAGAGGACCCTCTGTACCTTGTTGGGGAGCCTTATGATGGTGGTGTCCAGGCCAACATCTCCATAGCACCTGTGAAGACTGTACACACTGGGACCTACAGATGCTATGGTTCTGTCAGTCACCAGCCCTATGAATGGTCAGACCCCAGTGACTCCCTGGACATCAAGATCACAGGTGAGAGAAAGAGAGCAGGGGAGAGAACATAAACATAGAATAAAAACAGGGAGAAAGGAAAACATGATTAGAGGGGATGGCTGACAGTAATAAAGCAAATTCAAAAAGCAAGATCTCAGAGCCAAAGAAACAAAAACAAAGATTTGATGATGTATCGTTCTAAAAGAAGGTTAGAAAATGTGAAAAGCAGAGAAGGAACCATGACAGATGATAGCAATAAATAGACAATAGATAGCATTTTGGCCACACAAAGTATGACATTGGAGCAGCACAGAGATCAGCACAGTCCATGAAAAGAAATGACACACACACTTATTATGAAATATTGCATAAATAGTAACAGCTAGTAAGCTTTTAGCATAGTTAATTTGCTGAGCATATGCCTGGCATGTGTGGTCACTTGTGCAAGAGTGACACAAAACATTCAAAATTAATAACTTTAAAACACAGTAAAGAATTTCAAATACATAAATAGCTATTATGCTTAAATATAATGTTGGGTAATGGTGGTGACAGTAAATAGGTAGATAGTATCTTAAACTAGTTCCAAGTGGTATCTCACATAAGAGAAATTCATAGACATGCAAATGTGCTACAGAAAATCCTCAGTATGTTGTTTATCTACCAATGCATAAAGGAGATGAGATAAAGTAGTAAAAATTGCAATGCTAGTGATTCTATATTTGGGGAAAATGTAGTATATTTTGGTCTTTTCTTGTGTACAATCTTATTGCCCAATCTATAATGATGCCAAAATTTTCACAATAAATTACCATTCTGGAGAATGAAAACTGTAGAATTAAACTTATAACGGAGACCACAAGCATACAGTGTCAGGAAGTGTCAGTGAGTGTCCTTTCAGAGATGTAACTTTATAAATGCGTTAAATACACAGTTATCGGAGAAAGCCCAGGAGAAAGAGATGGGCTGCAAACTGCTGTAGAAAATTCCAGCGCTCACCTTCCCTCCGTCTCTGCCTCTCACCTCCTGATGACCCTAGCTCTTCATGTCCTTTTGACCTTAAACTAGGTAAGCACCAGGAGTGCCAAGTTGCTAGGGGATCTGTGGAAGGTCACATGACATGATCAGAGGACAAAGAGTACTTCAGGACTCCTCACAGTTGGCTAGTTGCTGGGTCTGTGACTCCTTTCTCTCGTCATCTGGTCTCCACTCTAAAATTTTTCTCTTGAGCATTCTCCATAGTTTACCCCAATCTGACTCTTATTGATGTCTTAACACTAGAGTTCCAATAAGCTCTCTGCTTTGATATTATTTTGTGAAGGGACAGCGAGAGGAGTCCTGAATATTCAGGAGGGAAATTGTTTAAAACTATGCATTATAATCTTCCCTGTGTCCTCAGAAGACAAAAGAGAAGGGTGGATTATTATAGCTAAGCAGTGAGAGAAAAAAGAGAGCAGAGTGAAATGCCAGTGGAAATATCATCTCAGATCAGACACATTTGCAGTCAGTCTTTATTGCAGTCTTTCCGTTCTCCCATATGACAATATCATAACCTCACAATCCAGGGCTCTTCAGTATCAGGTGAGGTTTGTGTTCATGGAGGACATGAGTTCCGAACACTCCCCTGGTAAAGACACACTAAAGGACACTACTGTAGCAGAGAGGCTCCGTGAAAGACTGCAGTGGTGGCAGAAGTCAAATGGCAGAGTCCAAGGGGCTCGTGATAATTCAGGGATAATGAAAGACACATAGACAGAAAGCATTCTGCCAAGGTTAATACGAAAGTACTTCATTTTGCAGCTCCTGTATGGATGTTGAACGGCTGGCCTACATGTGAAGTTTTCTGTTTCTTCCAAAGGTCCTGTTTTTCAGAATTACATCCTGGGGAATTCCATCAGGATAGGTGTGGCGGGGCTGGTCTTACTGGCTCTGTTGATGATGTTGGCTAAGGCCTGGTGCAGTCATGAAGAGTTAAAGATGGGGAGAAGGAAAATTTACAGAACCCAACTGAAGTGAACAGATGTTGGGACAGGATGGACCCTGGATCACAGTCCATCATCTGATACAGATGTGGGATGCACCACTTCAGTATACAAGAGCACTCTGGAGACTGAGGAAACTGCTTGGGGAAGCATCAGAAGAGGACACTGGCAATCTTAGCTCCATGTACAAATACCACACAAGATATTTTTATTTGTTCCCAAATGTCATTAATTTTGCCTCATAATTTTTAATGGTCTGACTGTAACTCTTCCTGTTGTTGATAATTTTTTCTCCTCCTCCTTGTTCCCTTTGGTATCTCTTCCTTTCCTCTTCATTTTTCTTCTTCTCATTCTTCCTATATTCCTCTTACCCTTATCTTCTTCCTCCTCCCATAATAACCTTTGTTATATTATTATTATCCTTGTTCTTCTTTTCATCTTCTTTGTTCTCACTTATTAACTTTAACCACTGACATTCCTCCTTATACACTTTTGGAGATAGGGTCTTACTATATAGCCCTGCTGCCCTGACCCTGAGAGAGATCAACCTGCCTCTGTCTCCTTCATGCTGGAATTAAAGGCCCATACCACTACACCTGACTTCTCATATATTTTTACACTGTTCCATAAGCTCTCTTTTGCATGTACTTTGCTTCAGGTGCTTAAAATAAGCCAAATATTTAATTTTGCATTCTATAATAACTGCTCTTGCTACTACAAAAAGAAGTATGAAGTTTAAGTAATTAAATAATTATTAAATTTCCATTTCTTCTTTATTAAACATTTTGAAACTTAGTGTTTTAATGTACAAGTTTAAATCTCAAAGCATTACAAAAATATTAAAAGTTTATTTTACATTAGTGAGTTAGCATTCTTCATTTTATAAAACATAGTTCTGCTTTTAGAATAAAATGTAATTTTCTTTTCTTCTGAACTTACACTCTTAGCATTATTTGACCTATATACCAGTAACTTTTAGTCTCTGACTGGCTACTGGTTATCTGTGACAAAATATCTGACAAAAGCAACTTAATGAAGGAGCGGGGTTTTTTTTTTTTTTTTTTTTTTGTTTTTTGTTTGTTTTTGGCTGACAGTTGGAAATTACCATCCATCATATCAGAAAAGGCACAGCAGCAGCAGGGGCAAAAGGAAGCTGGTCACATTGCATCTGTAGTCAGGAAGCACAACCTTGAATCTTGCTGTTCATCTCACATTCTCCTTTTATCTAGTGCAAGACAACAGGCCATGGGATGGTTTTGTTCACACTGAGAGTAGTTCTTATTTTGGTTAAAATTCTGAAAATGTCCTCACAAACATGCCTAGTGTCTTGTCCCTCTGGTTATTTTTAATATCATAGAGTTCATAATTAATATTTACAAGTTGACAAACCTATTACCTATTAGTATCCTAAATGACTTTATCTACTTAGAGTTAAACTTTTTCCATTTATTTCAGTGATAGGGGTTGTACTTGGAGCCTACTGCATCTTAAACAAATATTCTCCCATTTACCCATATCCTGATCTCATATATATATGAGAGAGCATTAGAGAGCGATAAAGAGACAGAGACATGAAAAGACAGAGAGAGACACACACACAGTGGCCTTTGAGTCATGACCAATTTTATATAAAATATTGCTAGTTATTTTAGATTATTATGATAAAGCAGCCTTTCCAGAAGTAACTTAGAGAAGGAAGAGTTTATTTTGGTCTATAGCTCCAGAGGTACAAGAGTCTATCATGGTGGCTGGCAAAATGGTTCATCAGTTAAAAACACTGGCTGTTCTTCCAGAAGACCCACTTTCAATTTCCAGCACCCATGTGGCAGCTCACAACTATCTGTAACTCCAGTTCCAGGGGATCTGACACCCTCACATAGACAAATATGCACATAAAAAAGAGCCTAACATGGCAGGGATACATGACAAGATTGTGGAAGAAACATGAAGCTGAGGGATTATACCTTTAGCTACAACACAAAGCAGAGAGAGGGAAGTACAAGTAGGATAAAAACACATAATCTCAAATCCCACTCCTGATAACACGCTTCCTCCAGCAAGGTCACACTTCTAAGCCTCCTCAATTAGGGACCAAGTGTTCAAATCCCTGAGCCTTTGGGAGACGTTCTCACTCAAACTATCACAAGTTCTAATAGCCAAATTTTTATTACTTTAATCTTTCTTAATTCTTTGGTGTCCTTTGTTCTTCTATATTATCATCTTGGGTCCATACTTTAGAATCTGTCTTCCATAACCTCTCTAATTCTATGACTTACTGCTCATGGTGAACTCAGGGTCTGGAAGTCAGGGTCTGAAATATCTCTCTAGAGCAGTGGTTCTCAACCTTCCTAATGCTGCAGATTTTTAGCATAGTTCCTCATGTTTTGGTGTGACCCCCAACCATAAAATTATTTTGTTGCTACTTCATAACTATAATTTTGCTATTATTATTCATAGTAAAAATATATGATATGAAGGATATCTGATATGTGACCCCCATAAAAGAGTCAATCAACCCACAAAGGGTTTGCAACCTACAAGTTGAGAACCACTGTGGTAGAGTAATAAAATCTATTGAAGGTGCTTGAGCTTTGGAGTCAGAAGTTGATCTTGGATCCTGGTCTGTTGTAGGAGCCCACTTGTTCATTCCCAGCTGCCCAGACTCGAAATAACCACACAGAAACTGTATTAATTAAAACACTGCTTGGCCTTCTACCTTTATTTTCTTACTGGCTAGCTCATACATCTTAATTTAAACAATTTCTATTCATCTGTGTGTGCCATGTGGCTGTGGCTTATGGCAAGGTTCTGGATTGTCTGTCCCTGCCAGTGGCTACACAGTACCTCATGACTCCACCCTCTTTCTCCTAGCATTCAGTTTAGTTTTCTCCACCAAGCACTACTCTTTTACCATATCACAGGCCAAGACAGTTTTCTTATTCATTAACCATTAAAAGCAACACATATACAGAAGGACTTCCCACACCACTGGTCTAGGACAAACTTTCTACAGTTGTGGAATTGGGGGAAAGTTCCTTGACTTAGAACTGGCTTTTCAGTCTAATATGGACCTAGAGAAAAGCTAGTGGGTGACACTCATACTCCAATGGCTAAAATCTCTTAGTGAGAAACCAGGAGCTGATGAAAAGCAACTACCCTTTGAAGTAAGGGAAGGGAGAACAACACTGATGTTTCAGAGCAAAGAAGGAAAGAAACAACACTGCAGAATTCAGAATAGAGCTATAAAAGTCTGCTTCATAGGGCCAAGACCCAAGATGAGAGTGCTTAGCTGCAGATGTTGAGGGAACATTACTGAAAATAATTAACATTGGACTTACCACAGGGTGGAATGCAGGTAGAAGTGGGTATCTTGGACTAAGAGTCATAGAAATCACTATGTGGAAATCTGATCTTCGCTTTAGATTTCAGTGTGGCTATTTAGTTATGTGCACACCAAGCTCCCCCAGAGAAAAGGTGAACTGTGAAAAAAGAATTCACAGCAGAGAGAAGGGTGAAGTCTGCCACATCTCAAAAATATTGGGATGCCAGATTGAAGTCCCACCAATGGAGAGATTATTATTTCATCATTATCTCATTATTATAATTATCATTATTCTTTTTTATTTTTTATTTTTGAGAATCTAAACAATAGAGGAGAGGGTGCCTTAGGTGCCCTTCCCCTGTAATCAGACTATTGACTACCTGAATTGTCATCATAGAACCTACATCCAGTAACTGATGGAAGCAGATGCAGAAATCCACAGCTAAGCACGTTGCTGAGCTCCTGGAGTCTATTTGTAGAGAGGGGGGAGCAATAATATGAACAATGGGGTCAAGACCATGTTGGGGAAACCCACAGAAACAGCTGACCTGAGCAAGTGGGAGCTCACTGACTCCAGACTGACAGGTGGGGAACTTGCATATGAACAAACTAGGCCGGCTGAATGTGGGTGACAGTTGTGTGGCTTGGACAGTTTGTGGAGGCACTATCAGTGGAACCAGTATTTATCTCTAGTGTATGAACTGGGTTTTTTTGGAGCCCATTCTCTATGGAGGGATTCTTTGATCAGCCTAGATACAGGGTGGAGGGCCTTGGTTCTGCCTCAAGTGATGTGACAGACTTTGTTGACTCCCAATGGGAGGCCTCACCCTCTCTGTGGGGAGCCTGTGGGGGTGTGGGGGTTAGGGAAGGTGGAAGGAGCAGAAGGAGGAAACTGGGATTGGTATGTAAAATAAGATTTTTCTAAAACTAAAAAAGGGCATAGTGTTCATCAGTGTTAAATTAGAGCAACACACAGATAAGTGTAGCTTGTGTGCAGAGAAAACACACTCATGAATAGAGGCTTGAAGTAACATTTGGTGGTTAAGCATTTATCTGGCAGATGTCCCATGGCTGATCCTCAGTATTTTAAAAATAAATAAAGCAAATAATAAGCAATTACATTGAATCTAAATACATCCAGAGATATTTAAATAATTGAAATATATGTAAATAGGTTTTTCCAGTTAAACATGTTGCTGAATGAAGGTTATAAAAGTAGGCAGGTAAACAATCAGAAATTATATTCAAAATAGCTGTTCATGCTTCTACAAATAAATCAATGAATAAACACATAGGTCACTGAAAATATTCCATATATAATTTGATTGCCAATCTACAAAGAAAGGTGGGTAAAATAAGAATAAAATTTCATGCTGATGATTCTTTAGTTTTGAAGAAAATATACCATCCTCAAGACTAACAGGTTGCTGCTAGGTACAAACATTAGTTTGCTTCCGTTTCCAGGAGCCTACATAGCGTTTTCCAGTACTACAAAGCAAGCCAGTAGGAAGGAAGCTTTCAGTTCATTCCAGCTTGGTCTTTTCAGCTAAAGTGCATATGTCTTCACCCATAATGCCTTACCATCTACTTATGGTGGTCAGTCAAGAGCAATGGCAGCGAATGATGTTGTTTTCTGAACCTTGGTAGCCCCAGGAGCTTCTGTGATCAACAACTGGAGTGAAGTATCTTCTGCTTGGCACTGAGATTTTTATTTAACTATCTTTGACTTCTGAGAGAAGCATTATTTACTCATGCAAGCTATTCCATTCCGTCTAGCTTTCAATATTTTAAGTAGTTTACAAAATTCTATGAATTCTATGAATTTTTCATGTACTATCAATTTTGTATTAACCTTCCATTTACTATTCTGAGGATTGTAACCTAGGTTTAAAGCCTTCCACGCTTCTTGCCTGACTGATCCTCATACCATACCTGTGAGAAAGCACATTACCTTCACCTACCCTAAGGGAGACGATTACCTGTTAGAGACTGAATATTTGTAAATGCTATCCTTCATATCTTACATGGAAATAAATATATTTGTCCCAGTGAGTATTAGTGTGTTGGGAGCCAATTTCCTCCTAAAATCATTGCAGGAACCATCACCCTGGGGAGTCTACAGAGAACCCCACACCCATGATTGTGTTAGGAATCGTTCTATTGACAGAGCCTACCCCACACCCAAATTGGCTGATGGAGAGCTATCTGTTAGCGGAACCCACCCCACATTCCAAACTATCTAGGGAACTAGGTGTGGCAACTTGTGACTTCTTGGCCTACAGTGACCTGACCGAAGGTAACCTCCTGGCTACGTGACCAACATGAACCACGTGGCAAGAGCTCAGACCCCTGTGCCCATCCCCCAACTCCTTACCATATATAAAGCTGTACCCCATCTCTAATAAACGGAGGCTCTGACAAATGTAGCATGGCCTTCTTCTTCTCTCCTAGCCCATTTATCTTCCAGATAGTGCCTCTCCGGGACCCTGGAATAACTGAACTGCCAGACGGTTACTAACCCTAGACGAGGTAACCCGTCAAGGCAATCAACGTTAGTGTCCTGAGCACTGAGACAGAATCTACAATGTGAGCAACCAGTGTCTCCCATGGTTAGGACAGGGAAGGTACAACAAAGAAATCATGAGGAAGTTTAGATAGAGAGGGTTGAGAAGAAGTTACTGCCCTTACAGAAATGAAGAAGTATGAAGCAGGAAATTACCAGAAAGTAAACACAAGAGTGGTTAGGAAAAAAAAGGTTAACTTCTCTCTGCAAGTAAATTAGGTCTTGTTCACACCCTCCCAAAACTCCTCCTGGTACCATCTGTGGGGACCATGTTCAATTCTCTGATCAAGCCAGACTCAGTTCTTTCATGTTTCTCTTTTCATTTTAACATGGACTCTAAAAAGTCCCATCCTGAACTATTCATGTTGCTGTCCCCAGGTACCAATACTGTTCAGTGAGACTCAAGCAAACATGTTGGTATCGTTACTCCATTCACCTCCTGCGCTCCTCTTGGTTCCTGTCATTACACTAGCTCATTTCTCTCACCCCTAAAGAACTTCTTCTAAGAACCCTTGTCTGTTGCCATGCCTATTCTGTCCACAAGATTCTGTATGCCTGAAGTATCACAATGCCTCTCTTTTTGCCATCCATGGTCAGTCAAATTTGTCTTCTCCCTACAAAATACTCTCAATTTTAGAGGAACAAATTAGTAGACATTGCCATGTGTTCCTGATAGACAGACATGTTCATTCACTAACACACTTGTGTCTTTAAAGTCAGTTCCCTGAGCCAGTAAGAGACTATAAAACACCTTTCTAACTTCCTCGGTGTGATAAGAGCAGAGAACTCTTATCTTTTTGACTCATTCAACTGTAAGCATATTCATTATTTAAAATTTGTATTAGGGATACACAGGAACCCCACACCACCTAGAATACTGATGGACTCACCATGCTGATTCAGATCATTAGATTTTATCACAGTTTTCTGTTTATAATTCTTTTACATCCACCTAATGGTGATTGTTTTTTAAAAGTCTTTTTGTAATTGTAATCTTAAAACAACAACATATCTATATACTTCTTTGCTTAAAGATTTGCAATCATTTCTATTTAACATACAGTTTTACTGAATAGAATAATTGCAGTTGATAGTTGTAGTCTTTCAGGAATTGGAGTATATTTCTGTAGGCACTTCGGATTTAAACATTTCTGTCAAATAATCCAGTCCCTAAGGACTTTTCTTGGTAAGTTACTTAACATATCTGATGGCTATTCTTGGTTACCAATTTGACTATATCTGGAATTAACTGAAGTCCAAGTGGCTGTGTAGATTATTTTTCTTAATAAATTCTTTGACATGGAAAGGCACACTCTTTTTCTACATCTTTTGAGGTAGTAACATTCATGTTTGATCTAGGCCACTTTTTTTTTTTTTGCTGGCAGTCTGTATAAAAGACATGGAAGAAGGAAGCTATCTCTCTTTGCCTGCTTGCCTTCACTAGCTGTAATGTCTATTTTCTTCACTGGCATTAGAGCATACTTCTTTGGGAAGAAGTATACTGAAGATTAGCTGAGACAACTAACCTCACAGACTGAACAACTTTTAATCAATACAAGCTTTCTCATTTGTAGCTTGTGTTTTTAATGTTCTAACTATGATATGCCATGGATTATTGCTTTTCTGATTTTCTATGATTGGTATTACATAGGCCTCTAATGACCATCAGAAAAGTCATAGGAAGCCCACTACTGTAAAAGTTTCCAGACAGGCATGCAGAAAAATAATTTACAATGGAGTTACACTATAATAGTGAAACATTGTTATTACTAGACACTGCACAATAACAAATAAAAAGTCCAATGCTGTGATGGCTTACCTCGCTGAAGGTGTTAACCAGTGAGATTCCCTAGTCCCCAAACAGCTATTTTCCAGAGTTCTTGTTTGCTCTCTATAACTTAATAATAAGACCCTATTGCTGAAGATACCATACACCTGAGTCACAGAACACTGAGAAATTTGTTATCAACCCTGAAGATTTATCTCTACTACCTAACTATCATAGTCATGTAAAGCACTATGCTTATTACTGAAAGAGAAAAGTAATAATCAGTCTTACCCACTTGTTAACCCTGTAAACTACAATAATGATGCTCCTGGAAAGACATGCCCACTGGTGCAATAGCTGCACAAATACCATGGGTGTAAACAATCACCTTCTGATTGGATTTATGTCCTGCTTTACAATATAAAACTTATACTTAGGATTATTACTGAGGCTAAGTACCTATGAATAAACAATAGGTCATTGACCCTAAGGAAAAAATTATTGCTATTCTTCTAAATGGACATTGTATTAAGCTGACTTTATTCTCTTTTATTTTTGTTTTAATTGAGCTATACATTTTTTCTGCTTCTATCCCTTTTTCCCTTTTTCCTTACCCTCTTCTGTGACCTCCACACTCTCAATTTGCTCAGGGTAACTTGTCTTTCACTCCTTCCTATGTAGATCTATGTATATCTCTGTTAAGGTCTTCTGGTGTCTAGGTTGTCTGGAGTTGTGGACTGTAGGTTGTCTTTCTTTCTTTGCTTTATGTCTAGAAGCCACATATGAGTGAGTATATATTTGTCTTTGTGGATCTGTGTTACCTCACTCAATATATTTTTCCCTACTCAATATGTTTTTCCCTAGATCTATCAATTTGCATGCAAATTTCAAGATGTCATTATTTTTTCTTACCACTATATAATACTCCATTGTGTAAATGTACCATATTTTCTTTATTCATTATTTGGTTGAGAGTCATCTAGGTTGTTTCCAGATTTTGGCTCTTATAAATAATGCTGCTATGAACATAGTTGAGCACCTGTCCTTGCGGTATGATTGAGCATTCTTTTCGTATTTACCCAAGAGCGGTATTGCTGGGTCTTGAGGTAGACTGTTTCCTAATTTTCTGAGAAATTGCCATACTGATTTCCAAAGTGGCTGTACAAGACAAAACAGCAACCTACATGATGGAGGAGGGTCATCTGTCTATCTATTGCTTTCATTGGTTAATTAATAAAGAAAGCTGCTTGGCCTGATAGGGCAGAATTTAGATAGGTGGAGTAGACCGAACAGAATGCTGGGAAGAAGGGAGGTGAGGCAGATGCAATAGCTCTCCTCTCCAAGATGGACGAAGGTTAAGATCCTTCCTAGTAAGACACCACCTCATGGTGCTACACAGATTATTAGAAATGGGTTAATCAAGATGTGAGAATTAGCCAGGAAGAGGCTAGAGCTAATGGGCCAAGCAGTGTTTAAAAGAATACAGTTTCCGTGTAATTATTTCTGGTAAAGCTAGCAGGTGGCAGGGAGCCCTCCCGGGCAGCAGGAAGCAGCCCACAGCTCTGTACTATACCTACATAATGGGAAAAGATCTTTACTAATTCTACGTTTGACAGAAGACTAATCTCCAAAATATAAAAAGAACTCAAGAAACTTGACATCAAAAGAACAAATAATCCAATAAAAATGGGGTACAGAACTCAAGAGAACTATCAATAGACGAATATCAAATGGCTGAAAGACCGTTAGGGAAATACTCAACATCTTTTTTTAAAATATTTATTTATTTATTATGTATGCAATATTCTGTCTGTGTGTATGTCTGCAGGCCAGAAGCGGGCACCAGACCCCATTACAGATGGTTGTGAGCCACCATGTGGTTGCTGGGAATTGAACTCAGGACCTCTAGGAAGAGAGGCAATGCTCTTAACCTCTGAGCCATCTCTCCAGCCTGGAAATACTCAACATCTTAACCTTCAGAGAAATCCAAATCAAGCAACTCTGAAATTTCATTTTATACCTGTCAGAAGAGCTAAGATAAAAAACATTGATAACAGCTTATGCTGGAGAGGATGGGGGTAAGGGGTACACTCCTCCATTGCTGGTGGGAATACAAATATAAGCTGAATTTTAATGACTTATTGTTATACAACAGATTAATGCATCTCTAAACCTCATCAGAGAAGATTATTTATGCAGTGATAATCGTTGGCATGGAGATCCACATCTGGTCAAGGTTCAGAAAATAAGAGACTGAGGAATGCTCAGCTGTAAATGGCACATCCTTTTCCTACCAAGGCTCAGAGATAGATATAGAAGAGGAGAGAAAAAAATTGTAAGAGTCGGAGATTATGGCTATCTACAAGGAAACAGCATGGCAGCTTAACACACAAAATGACAGCAATTGAGACTATATGTATAAGAACTGTGCAAGATCAAACTAGACCAAATATAGCATAAAGATGTGAGAATGATGCAAATTTCCATCCACATCCATCAGATATTGGTAACTGATAGCTGTGGAGAAAAGGTGAAAAAGTGTAGTCTCTGGTACATCAACCACACTTCATTGGAAGGCCACATATCCAAGACTAAATTGGACTTGATGGATTTAAAAAAAAACAAAAAGGACACAAAGTTGATCATATAAGGAAGGAGCTGTATCTAAGATGAGTAGGGAGGGGTGGATAAAATCAAAACATTGTATGAAATCCTCAAAGAACTCATAAAACTTTAATATTTCCTATTTCCTTAACTATGAAACTTCATAACATGTACATTTTGCAAGAGTAAGATGGGGCCCCTAAACGCTGTACAAGTTTCACTTCTCAAAACAATTGATGTTCCTCTTTACTGAGTAATCTTACTGAAGTTAATGTCACGGTTCATGTCTGGGTGCCTCCCTTTTCCAAAAGTGTAGCAGCCCAAGGACTAACTTCATTTAAATATTTAGTAAGTGTTAACTTCTCTTTTTTTTCTGTCTCCTTCTATTATAGAAAGCTATAGAAAGTTTCCCAACATTTACAGTGCTTATCTAAATCCTTGTGAGATCTGTGAGTCCAAGGAAGGAACTTGTAGGTATCAGCAAGGAATCTCATGTCTGATACTGACACCCATATAATGAGGGTGAAGGGGAAAGTGATTCATTGTTTGGATAGAGGAAGAACAATTGTTACATTTACAAGGCAACTGGAAGAGATAACACAATCTAGCATGTAAAAATCCTATAATAATCTCAAAATCAGTTCCATGTGAGCCACAAACATAAGTGTTTGGTATCCTGCTTTGAACTCACCCAGAAATATCAGTTTGCGCATTCCCCCAAAACATCTTCAGAGTTAGAAATATGAATGAGGAGAGTAAAGGTGTAGCGAGCTGCGTGGTGTCACACCTGATGGAGATGTATCAACTCCTGAGATGGCTAAGGCCTGACCTATGCTATGATCACGCAATGATTATCAGCTGCCTGCATATGCGTGGGCCTACGGGCAGTGCCCACCTGGCAGTTCGGGGTTGGCAGTCCGTGCCTACTTAAGGGCTGGGAGAGATTTGCCCAGAGAGAGAGGTCAAGGAAGAGGGAGGAGAGTTGTCAACGGAGAGAGAGGGGAAGAGAGGAAGAGAGAGAGAAGTGTAAAAAGTCCTGGAATAAAACTGCAGTGAGAAGAGCTCCGGTGGTCGCGTCATCCTTGCGGAACGAGGGTGGCCGTGACATAAAGGTTTCATGATATTGTAGATATGGACAGGATGGAGAGAAAACCCCATGTGGAGGCTCTTAGTCCTCAGTTACAATTACCTGGGAGTTATTTCGGAGGAAAAGATGAGGTATATTTGAAACTATTTGTTGGAATTAGAGAGGAAGAGAACTGGGGCTGGTTAAGGCCCTGTTACTCTCTCCAGTGTCACCAATAGACCTTATGCCCCACTTAGCCATGTCTTGTGACATACTCACTCTTGAAGAGGACACTTCCTCTTATTTTTATTTCCAATGCTGTATATGCAATTCAGGGCTTTCCTCTTGCTAGATAAGTATTCCACCAGTGAGCCAGTTGCATAGGACTTCCTCTTCTTGATGTGACAGCCCATTATTGAGAGCACGGTGTCTTAGTGGTCACCTTCTGTGTTGATCTGTCCTGACAGTCACTGCAGTCTCATTCATCTGCACAGCTGGGATTCCTGGATGGAGACATCATGATCTTCACTTTTACAGTGTTCTTTCATCTTGGTGAGATTTGAAAAATGGAGGGATCATCCATGTCTGGGAGGAAATTCAGGCTATAACCAAGCTCTTGACTTATCAGGAGACCCAATGGTCTTGAGTGGCTTTGAAGAGGAGAGGATTTTCTCAAACTTCAGGGAGAAAATCTCACAGAGAAATCTCTTTCAGGGCTGAGTCTGGAACCCAGGAGAACGGTGGTGGCAGGTGAGTCATTCTCCCCACCTTGTCAGATGCTGTTTCCACATTGAAATCAGTTGACCACCCCTGTGTACTGGATATGGACAAAAACAAGTGTGGGTTGATTTGCAGGATGCTTCGATGATAGTGGAGATTAGAGGTAGAATATAGGAAAGGAATACCCTGAGATATAGCATTTCATTTTCTTACAGAAAAATTGCACAAACCCACCATCTGGGCTGAACCAGACTCTGTGGTCACCAAGGGACTGTCTGTTGATATCTTCTGTTTTGGAACCCAGGAAGTCCAGAAGTACTATCTATATAAAAAGGAACGTTTAAAACTCTCGAAGATACAGACCTCACTAGAGCCTGGGAACAAGGTCAACTTTTCCATTCCATTTATCACAGAATATCATGCAGGACTATACTACTGCTGCTATTTCAGCCCTTCTAACTTGTCAGAATGCAGTGACACCCTAGAGCTTGTGGTCACAGGTAAGAGCACTCTCAAGGGTCCCAAATTCAGGTTATGCCCTGAGAAAGGGAATTTGCTCTCAGGAAACCTTCTCACAGCCCAGTCTTTAGATAATGTTGAGGGCATTTTCCAGTCAACTTGCGTGTCTTCTATTTTAGGATTCTACAGCAAACCCAACATCTCAGCCCTTCCAAGCTCCCTGGTGACCTCAGGAGGAAATGTCACCCTCCAGTGTAGCTCACATCAGGGATATGAAAGATACATCCTTACCAAGGAAGGAGAACAGAATGTGTCCTGGACTCAGGATTCCCAGAAACAACCCAATGGACATTTTATGGCCTTGTTTCTTGTGGGGCCAGTGACTTCCAAACACAGATGGGCCTTCAGATGCTATGGCTACTATGAGAGAACCTCCCAGATGTGGTCAATGCCCAGTGAGACCCTGCAACTCCTCCTTGTAGGTAAAGCAATCTTATCTTTGACATTTATTTGAAGCCCATAAATTCTTTGCATGAGCTCTATTCTAGAGGAGTACAATATATCTGAGAAACATTTGAGGGACACTTAGGGGTCTTGATGTAGAGAAACAGCAAGACCTGCAAGAAAACATGGGTGAGAGTGGAAGGTGTTTGGCATGGACTATGCCATTAATACCTGGCCCATGTTTTCTCTGAGACCATCTAGGAACTCCTCTGTTTTGATCCATAAGGACCATGTCTAGGTACTTAGAGAGACTATGACCCTCCAATGTCATGTGACACTCACTATAATAGATTTGTTGTGTCCGATGAAGGGAAACACTACATCCCATCCTGACGTGACCTGCATCCCAGGCTTAACTCTCTCAGGCTGATGTCACATTGGTCCCTGTAAGCAGCTCCTACATTCAGCAGTATACAAGGTACATATATACTGTGTCCTCCATGTCGCCATTTACAAATTGCCTTTGGATATCCTAAACATAAGTGAGGATCCTTGGTCCTATAAGAGACTCATATTCTACAAGTATCATGCTGGGGAGCCTGAATGGTCATCGCAAGTTTGAAGAGTGAAGTCCCAGGAAAGATGAAAGGCTGAAATAAAGGGGTTTTATAAGTGTAAATGAGTGAGAAGAATAGGCAGAGGAGGCATGTCTAGTGTGGACTTATATAAAAAAGACAGAAAAATACACCTGGGTTTTAAAGACAGAAACTCACCCATATGTGGAGCATGCTGAGTAGACAGGATTAGTTAGCCAGTGACTGCCAGGGATCAGACTGTCTCTCCTTCCCTAGTCCTGGAATCACAAGGGCCAACTACAGCACACAGATTTTGTTTTCTGTTTTTATAGACAGTCTTTGTTTTGCAGGGTTGTTTTTAAATAATATCTGATCATTTTTATTTATTTTTATATTTTCATATGTGTAAAAGGTGAAATGTGATCATATTTACTCACATACTTTGCCCTTCCAACTCTCCTCATACACCGCTCTCCTAATTTGACATCTCTTTTATAGTCCCCTAGTTCAGTTAGTGCTGCCCATATGTGCATAGGTGTGGGTCCATGAGAGCATGGAAACATCTACTACCGGCCATACATTCAAAGGAGAATGTTCCTCCTCCCCTATCACCTACCAACTGCCAATAAATCATCAGTAGTAAGGCAAGGGACTTATATATGATCTACCCATCTGGGCCAGAGTTTTGACTGGCTTTATCTCGTGTAAGTCTTGTTTATTCTTGATACTTTTATGCATTTATAAAATGTATTTTAATCATATTCTTCTACTACTACTACCTCCCTCCAACTCCCCCTAGTTTCTCTATCTCATCTCCCCTTTAATTTCATATCCTCTTTAAAAACTTATTATTAATCTCCCATATGTGTATGTATGTGGGTCATCCACTAGGGTTTGGTCAACCTATCAGTGTTCACATCTACAAAGGAGATTGACTCTCTCACCCCAGCAGTCACAGATGCTCACAATGCCCACAGATCCTCAGATAGGGGTGAAGCTTTGAGGGTCCCTTCCTCTTATAGGCTGGATTTTTAACTGGATTAAGTTTTTGCAGGTCTTAGGTAGGGAACTACAGTTTCTCTGAGTTGATACATCCAACAGTTCATGCAATACCGGAATCAGCATTTCACAGCTATCTTCTGTCTTCTGATTCTTATATTCCTTCCAGCCCCTCTTCCATGATGCTCTCTGAGCGTTGGCTCTGAAGAGTTGATATGAATGTCCAATCCAGAGCTGAGCACTCACAGTTAAAATAGACACTTTAAACAGTTAGGAGTCTCTACATTTATCACTACCCACTGAAGAAAGATGTGTTTCCCACCAGAGTTGAGAGTAGCACAAATATGTGCATATGAATATATACACTTAGAATGTAGTTTGACAGTATGACCATTTAGCAAAACAAGAGTGAGTTCCCCACACCTACGGCTTATGATCTCCCTAGCCATGGGTCTTTGTCCATGTTTACAGCACAATGCATAGAATCCTTCTTGTGGATCAGGCCTTATGTCAATACCAGTAAGCAATTTTATCAAAGATGACTATTATAACATGCAGGGTTCAGAGCTAGATAAAACAGACCATTCATGTCATTTCTTACCCTGAAGCCTGCACAACACTTTGTGGAAATATCTAAGGGGGAGAACTACATAGTCAGTTTGAGGTTGCATTCTGTTTGTACTGCCACACAAATTAGTGATATCTTTAGCAAGAGGCAATTACAATCTAGTTATAATAGACAACTAAGAGCAGTGGCTCTTGTATTGTTTTGGGTACTTCTTAGGTGTCCCTGATGAATAACACATAAGGAAGTATTCTGTACCTGGCAATAAGATTTTCACTTATTAACCAATACTTTCTGGAAGCAACATTGTCAACCCATACAGGATACTTTTGTTTCAACTCCCTTTTAAATATATACAAACTAGAGGATTTCAAAATATATCCTTAGTTTTGATTAACCTTTTTGCCACCTGTTCACTCTACTTAAATCTTCTTTGTCAACTGCTCTCTCTACTTAAGCCTTGACCCACAAGTAGTCTACTTTTCATGACTGTGCAGTAATCACTTTCATGACTGAACTATGTTCTCAGTCTATGTTTCATATTATTAATAAATATACTGTATATTAATAATGTATAAAATATTTTACATTGTTGATAAAAGTTGAATATAGTCATATAAATTTCAGTGAATTATTCAATTAATTTAATAACTGGAACATATGTATTTTCATGGCCTTATAGTTACTAAATAATAAATATACATTAAAAGCTATTGACTTCTGTACATTATTTTCTTTTATTGATATAGGTGTTTATTTCACTTGCTTTTCAATTTGGTACTCTACTGATTTTATTGTCCTATTTGTCCAAATTCCCAGATTCACACTCACAAGATCATACAGTGGAGAATCTCATCAGGATGGCTGTGGCTGGCTTGGTTCTGGTGGTTCTTGGGATTCTACTTTTTGAGGCACAAAACAGTCAGGATTCAGGATGGAGGTGAACCAGAGAGAATGGTGCATCTATCTCTTAATGTGGTAGAGACTTGAAGATGAATCTTACAAGTAGAAGAAATCGTGGAAGCAAATTTGTGGTATAAGTGTTTGAACACTGTTGCATACCCCAAAGAGAACAACATATTTGGGTGCAGGGAAAATGTCAAAGAGATCTGTGAAGAGGACTATACGCCCACTAAGTTAGAACCGTCTGGTGGCTTGAATGAGATGGCCTTCAAAGTCTCAGGCATTTGAATGCTTGGTCCTCATCTGGTGATGCTGTTTGGAGAGACTTAGGACATGTGGTCTTGTCAGAAGAATTGTGTAACTGGGCTAAGTTTTGAAGCCTTAAGGCTCATCATTTCTAGCTCACTCTTGTGTGCTCATTTTTGACAAGACTGAAATATTTCACTCTGCAGGGAATCTTCTTAAGTCAGAAGCCAAACAACTCAAAATAACCCCAGAAAGGCTCTGAAACTAACAAGATTTACTAGGTCCTTTTTTTTTTCTAAGAGTTAACAAGAAGAGCTGTTGTGAGTTACTCTTAGACAAGGTAAGCTGCAAAGAAGAATCCGAGACGAGATCTATTTCCTGGAAAAATAAACAACTGAGCTGCCTAGAAGAGGTTTGGACTGGAGTCACCTGGAAAAGACACTCTCCAATATGTTTAGCTTGCCTGGAAGCTCTGAAATGTGCCCTTTATGAGTTGTCACCCATGATAGAGTCATTTCTGCTCCTGCAAATTATCTCAATAAAACTCATTGGTTCACTAAATTGGACTTTAGTGGTATCCATACTTTTGTCTGTCATTGACTCCCTATTGAGAGCGAGTACATATGTATTCTGTATCTCCCAGGACAAGTCTTGCCACAAAACAACTCTTTCCTCTTGTTCTTGTAATTCAAGATGTAAGCTGTCAGCTTTCTTTTCCTGCTACCATGCCTTCACTCTGCCATCATGGACTAATCCTCTGGAACTTTAAATGCAAATAAACTACTTATTCTATAATGTACCTTAGTTATGGTGTTTTGTCAGCAATAGAAAAGTAAATTATATAGAAGTCAGTACCAGGAGTGGGATATTGTTGTGACAAGCCTGATCATGCTGTCTTTTTAGAGGAATGTGGAAGATTTCATGATTTTGGAACAGAAAAGAGGTTGAAAGCTGTAAGCAGGGCTTAATTGGCTATCCTAGTGGGAACCCTGGAAGACAGTGCTAAAAGCAAGCAAGACTATAGAGAGAGACCTTGCTGGAGATGTTTCAGAGGGAAGCAAGGACTTTAACAGCAACCCAGTTAGAGGCCATCCTGTGATATTTTGGCAAATGATATGTCTGTCTTCTGCTCTTGCCCTAAGAACTTTTCTGAAACTAAACTAAAGTTAATGGACAGTATCCCTGTAAACATACCATTTAAACAGTCCAGGGAAACAGGCAAGTCAACTGAAGATCTTCACCACTCTCTACTCTCCTCCAAATGCAATCCCTCAGCCTCATCCCTGGCTTTGCAGTAGAGTACTGGTTTCAGCATTCCTCACTCTCTGCCTACATCTCCTATGAAACCCACATGTTTTCCCCCAACTACCAGCCCCTAACTATAACAGGCACCCCTGTTAGCCCAGAAGCCATGCCTATGAGAAAATCAGGTAGGCTGCCTGCAGATCTTCTCTCCTCCTTTTGCTCTCCTAGATCCAATTCCTAGTCTCATTTCCAGTTCTTCTGCAGAACACCTGTGGCAGACTTTAGTGTCTGCTGCTTCTATCTCCAGTGGATCCTACAGAACCTCCCGTTCAAACTACCCTTCCTCCACTCATTGATTTGTTCCAGTCTCCAATGCCAGTAGGCAGTCCCTAGTAATCCAAGGACCTTTCCTTCCAAGACAACAATTATGCTGAAGGCTGATTCATACCAATCTTCCTACCCCTCCAGATCAAAATCTTCCAGTGTCATCCCCGCTTCTGTAGCAGAACCTCTGGAGTGAATGATCTCCAATGTCTTCTCATATTCTAAGGAGATAAATAGATCCTAGTTGAACACTCTGCTCAGATTCATCATGTGACCACTTTCAAATACCTAGCCTATCCCCATTCCTAAGCATCAACTCCCAGTTGCAGGAGGGAGGTGCTTATTTGTCCTGACCACCCAGAACCTAAAAAACTACATGGTAACTATATTCATTAAATCACTGATAGCCTTTTAGCTCTAACTTTTCATTGGCTAACTCTTGCATCTTAATTTAACCCATCTCCATTAATCTCTGTATC
>NW_004949221.1:452030-462861 GCF_000317375.1 Microtus ochrogaster | reverse complement strand
CTGGCATAACTGGATATCAACATGTAGCAGAATGAAAATAGACCAATGTCCATCACCATGCAGAAAATTCACATCCAAATTGACCAAAAACCTAAACATAAAGCCAGTCACACTCAGTCTCATAGAAGAGAAAATAGGAAGTACACTTGGACACACTGTCACAGGAGACCGCTTCTTAAAGTAGCACAGAAACTGAGAGAAACAATGAAGAAATGTGATCTCCCGAAACTGAAAAGCTTCTGTAAGGCAAAGGGCATGGTGAACAAAACAAAGCAGTAGCACAGTAGCCTACAGAGTGGGAAAACATCTTCACCAATCCCACATCAGACAGAGGTCTGATCTGCAAAATATATAAAGAACTCAAGAAATTGTTCATCAAAAGAACAAATAATACAATAAAAAATGGAGTACATACCTAAACAGAGAACACTCTTTGCAATTTTAGAGGGAAAAGACAAAGAATGTATCCATGAAAAATCACTAAAAGTAGATGTCTCAGTCAGTGTTCTGTTGTAGAGACACCATTTCTAAGGCAAGTCTTATAAAGGAAAACATTAAGTGGGAACTTGCTTATAATTTTAGAGATTTTAGTCCATTATTATGGTAGGATGGTGACATGCAGGCAGGTATGGTGCTAGAGAGGTAACAGAGTTTACATCCAGATTAGCATGCATCAGGAAAAGACATTAGACCTGGCTGATGTCCATAAAACCTCAAAGACCTAACCTCCAGTGACACACCTACTCCAGTAAGGCCACTTTTCCTAATCTCTGTCAATTTAAACCATTCTGCAATGATCAAGTGTTCATATGTATGAAGATGTGGGTGTTGTTCTTATTCAAACCATCACAGTAGCTATCAGTGTTTTACCTTCAAAAAGCACAAAATTGTGAAATAACATTATTAATATTTGGTTACAGTTGGCTATTCCATGGTGCATGCCCATCACTTAGGCTATGATAGATACATGTAATTTTCATGTGCCAGGTTATTTAATTAATTATTTAAAAACATTTTCAGGATCAAACTTCTTTACTATTCCAATATGACTAGGAGATGTGTTTCTGAGGGTCCACCTCTAACTGAGAAGCTATTGGCAGTTGATGGCTACTGGGTAAGGGAGAGTCAGTTTTCTTCAGAGATGTGAATCTTGGTGCCCATACTTCAGTTAATAGGCCCCCACCATGTACACATGGGCAACAATATCTGTACTCAGAGGACATGAAGTTGGAAGAGATGTGTTCAGGGGTACAGAGAAAATAGGGATGGATATTACCGAGAGAAATTATTTACATGTATGAAATTTCCAAAGAATGAGTGAAAAATAGATTTAAAATGATTTTAATTTTGTTATGCATATTGTGTGATTCTCTGTGTGTGCATAGAGTTGCCCTAAGAGTCCAGAAGAGGGCATGGTGGCTCACAACCTGTAACTCCAGTTCCACAGGGGTACTAGAAACTGATTTCAGTTCTTCTGCAAGAGCAGTAAGTGCAGTTAACAATGGTGCCATCTCCCCAAAGAGACATTCTAAAGGAAAAACTGAAAAGACTGAAGATAAAACATTGTTGATTTGAATGCTTAGAAACTGACATGTTCTTTTTTTCTTTTCAGTATTTTTTTTCTTGAAATGTCTAGGCATTTTTTTTTTTTTTTGGAATTTAAAATTGACCACTGGCAATTTTATTCAACAGGATTATATTAAGTGAGTAGTGGGAAATTATGCAACAAACTGATAAACAGAGAAAAGAGAGGGTAGAGACACAGAAAGAAGAGAGGAAGAGAAAGAAAAAGGAGTGGATCCCTGGATCATAAATTTCAGATGTCCTGCAAACATACATGTTTTGGTCTTTTCTTCAGAAGTGGGCTTTTATAATTCTCAGTAACTACATAATCAGTTGAATTGGAAATGAAATCCTTATAATCTTAACCAAACTAGAAGTATTAGTGTAAAACCATGTTGATTTACATGTAATGATTATTATATTGAAAGTACTCATTTGATTGTAACATGAGGGCTGGGCTTGTTGGGGGTTTATGTCCTCCCACCAGGTCCCACAGCAGTTAAGCCCCAAAGAAAATCACACAGAGGTCTTCATAAGGTCTAAACTGATTGGCCCATTAGATCAGGCTTTGTATTAGCTCTTATAACTTATATAGCCCATTATTCTAGTATATGTTAGGCACATGGCTTGTTATCTTTTTCAGCAGGGTAGGTCAAATGCTACTTTATTTGGTGGTCTGGGCAGGACTGCGGGAAGTGCTTTCTTCTTCCCAGAATACTCCTGTTCTCATAGCCCCACCTCTACTTTCTGTCTGGTTTTCCTGCCCATACTTCTGCCTAGCTATTGGCCAATCAGAGTTTGTTTAAAATATAATTGACAGAATATAGAACTGTCCCGCACCCTTTGATGTTTGTACACAGCAGAGGAAGAATATTTAAATCTTGTATAAAAATACCTAAAGATACAGTTTTGAAATAATTACCTTATTTTATGGCTCTGAATAAGAGGAACTGAGGTCAAGACATGTTCCAGTATGATCATGGTAAAAGTCTGCAAAGTAAGACTTTGAGTCTTGAGAATTTTCTGAAATCCTTCATGATTTTTGAGCCACATAACAACATGCAAGTAGCCAACAAGTATCTGTTTTCTCAGCTGTGGTCAGCCAGTGAAACAGATGAGTTTCTCAGGAAATCCTGTATGGTTTTATTGGGGAACTGCCTCCTGTCAGCAGAAGCAGTACCATGCTGCCTACGGTCCTTAGCCTGGTGTGTTCTGGTAAGTTCTCCTGAGAAAGAATGATGTGGAATATAAGGGCAGAAATATCAGCTAGGGATGCTGGATCTGCCCACAGCAGAGAGCTTGGCTTCCATGCAATGATAGAAGTGGGTACATGAGTTCATCTTCATGGAGTGGGCTCTGACTTCTAATGTACAGAGACTCAACAGGGGCAGAAGAAGACAGCTCACCTCTTAAGTGTCTTTTCCTCCAGGATTCTTGCTGTTGCAGAAGACATGGGCACAAGTGGGTGAGTCTAACTCCAAATTATGGATTACATCCCATGCTACATAGAATGATTTTTCTGTAACAGGAATGCAATCAGCACAGGGATTGGGCTGGTGTAAAGACTAACAGGACAGCCTGTGACTGACGTCTTACAAGTTGGAAGGTGAAAGACCTGGAAATATGCTTTCTGATTCTGTCCCAGAAAACTCACAGATTCTCTTTCCTTGGTTGAATCAATCAACACTGGGGACAAAGGAACTGAAAGAGTCCTGAGTGTCTAGGAAAAGTGATGTCATCTGTGTAATAGGGAGGGACTCACAGTTTGGAACAGCTGTCCCTCTCAAGGACAGATGAGGATGCAAGCTCCCCCAAAATATCCAAGATGTTGGAGCATGCAGAGGTCAGCTGTTATTGTACCAGAAGGGGTAGGGAGACTTTTTACTGTGTCCTGGATATTCCAGGTTATTTTAAACAGACTCAGCTGCTTAATGAAAATTGATGCAGTTTGATGTCATTTCATTCTTGGTTGATGACTTCATTTTTATATATAATTGATTTTCCTAACACATTGGATCTCTTATGCAGCAATTGCTCAAAAGTTTCAGTAGTATATGGTGTCATTATGTACTTCTGGGTGTATTGGCATGGAAGGGACTTTAGAAATACACAAGCAAGGAGAGATACTGAGCACAAAGAAAGAGGTATTCCTGCCTCCTCCTTTCTAAGATTGGACCATTCTCTCTTCACAGGGGTTTCTAACAAGCCCACCCTGTCTGCTTGGCCCAGTTTTCTTGTTCCCATTGGAGAGCGTGTGACTCTGATGTGTCAGTCCCAACTTGGGTTTGAAGTGTTCCGTTTACTCAAAGAAAATGAAGACCACATCCTGGAGTTCCATGACATCATATTCCGACACAGCTTTGACATACACCCCATGACCAGGGCACATGTGGGGACCTACAGATGTCAGGGCTTTGAACCTAACCTCCCAAATAAATTTTCAGAAATCAGTGAGCCCTTGGTAATCATAATTACAGGTGAGACAACTCATGTCAAAGGTATTCTTCATTGTTCCACAATTTCTATTGAGATTGTGAGTATAATTATTATTTAGGAGTTCCCAGATAGTGGAGATGTCTTCAAGTGTCTCAGGTTCCAGAAACATCAGTTCAGGGGACTGGACACTAAGGTAGTCAGGAAAGGTTTCCCCTAATGATACTCATAATACCAACCCTAGAATCAATTAATATGTCATGTGGCTTGATGGCTTGGTTGTTTAACCTCCACATAAAGTTCATATGCTAAAAACTTGGTTCCAAGTATGAATGTGTTGCGATAGAGAGATTTTTGAGAGTGATGCTTAATATGAGATGGTTAGAGAATGAAGTAAACTATACTCAGAAGGTACTAATGTAGTTTTCCTGAGATCCTGGTGAGATTTCACTGGAGAGTTGGTACAAAACAACTCTTATATGAAAGGGGAACAGAGGTGAAGAATGCAATTCACATTTTAATCTGTTGGCTTTATGATGAAGAAAAAGTCCTGGATGGTCTACATAGGCTAGAATAGCTACAATATCCTATAAGAGAGAAGAAGGAGGATACTCCATTTTTCTGGTTCTGAAAACCAAGTGTTCACAAGCCACAGAGTACAGGAGGCTTCTATATTCTGAAGAGAAAAAGAAATATGCTCTCTTCCTGCAGCATTTGGAAGAAATGTAACCCTTAAGAAATGAAACTTGTACCAGTGGGCTCATTTCAGACTTTTCACCTCCAAAACTGTAAGATATTAGATATGTACTTTCTCTTCCTGTGTCATCTTTATGGTCATTTCTAACATCAACAATTAGCAACTAAAAATGTACCCAAGTCAGAGACAAACATGAAGAGAAGAGATGCTGAGACAAGTTTGACAAGGGTACTAATGCTGCCACCAGGATGACAGGGGGTGATGTTCATGAATCCAGACTCAAAATTGCCCTCTGTGAGCTGAGACCACAGACAAGGCCCAGGCACACTAGACAAACCAGTCTAAGATCAGGAGGGAAGCATAGGAGAACTCCTGTCAGTTGCCTTATTGCTACTATAACATCCTGTTAGGGATTTCATTTTTCCCAAAAAAAAAGCATGAAATGTATACAGAGGGGAGTCTGAAACCCAGAATGCCATGTTTTCTAACCTCATCCATCATAGAAAATGGAAAAGGTCTCTGGTAGATGAATGCAACCATCATCTACATGGCACAACCCCAGTCAGATGGTGCCCGAAACTATTTGACACAGAATTGCGCAAAAGACAGAAAGAAATGGTTAAGTGGGTAGAGAGACAGCCACCAAAGAGGACATGGGTTTATGAGTAGGAGGAATGACTTGGAGTTGGAGAGCCTTTGCTATCCCTGTTTCCATGATGTGGAGTGAGGAAGAGTGATCCTCAAATTCACAATCTCTATTTTTAGGACTCTACAGAAAGCCTTCCCTCTTGGCCCTACCAGCTCCTCCAGTAAAATCAGGAGCGATGATAACATTAAAATGCTTTTCAGAAGCCATGTTTGAGACCTTCATTCTGGTTGTGAACAGAAAGGATGTAAATGAAAGTCACATGTATCTTGATGGAAAGCCTTATGCTGGAGGCTCTCAAGCCAACATCTCTCTAACTCCTGTGACTTCAGCACATGCTGGGACCTACAGGTGTTACAGTTCTTCTAGTCAACATTCCTATGTGTGGTCAGACCCAAGTGACCCACTGGACATGGTTGTCTCAGGTGAGAGTCTCTAGACTTATTCCTTAGACTCTGTTTTATATAGGTATTGGTAATTCTGGAATTGGAAAGTCCTAGGACAGGAGGGTGGTAAGTATTGAGTACTTATGGAGGGGAGTAGACTTGATGAGAGTTTTGATGATGGAGACAATGATAAAGGAAACTCAAGTTCATATTACTATATAAAAACAGACAAGAGGGGTTTGAGGGAGCAAAGGGGAAGGAGAGTGATATATTGCAGTCTTAAAAATTAAATAGTTTTTCAAAACATAGATAGGGGAATCCGAGAAGTTATGAACAGAGACAAACAGAAGAGAAACCATGGTGATACAATGCAATGGGTCAGAAAGAGGTCTTTTCCATCATTGCCTTGTCAGGAGACCCAGGAAGTTCACAAACTGAGTTTCTACTTTACTACATCTCTTTTCTCATCCAAGGAAACAAGACATCTCCTGTGCCTGACCTGAATTTCAGGACTGTGTTGTGTTTTCCCATGCTGCTTCCCCATGATTCCTTACATTGCCTTTAGTTGGACAGTCTGTCCTTCCTTTGTCTGAGTCATAATGGTTTTACATTATGATCCTGGGTGAAGAGGCTAAATACCAATACCTGTGTGTCTGAATTTCTTTCCTATATCTCCAAGCTGGTTTCTAAGGTTGTATTCCAAAATAATCACTGATGTTATAGAATGACTCAGGAGAAAAACTATATTGTGGGTCCAAAAGAGATAAGTAGAGTCAAGTAAGCCAGAGACAAGGAAACACACAAGGGTATAGAGAGGCATGTAGGGAGGGAGGGAGGGAGGGAGAGAGAGAGAGAATGAGGAAGCAGTTAACTTAAAAAATGTAAGGAGGAGCTGGAGAGATGGCACAGTGGTTAAAAGAACTTATTGCTCTTGCAGAGGCCCAGAATTCAATTCCCAGCACCCACCTGCATAATGGCTCACAACCAACTATAATTTCAGTTCCAGAGGACCCAATGCCAAAGTGGGCACTGCACACAAACATACATAACATAGACAAAACACTCAAACACATGGATGCTATAATAAAATAAAATATTTTTAAAAAATCAAAGGCTGTAAAGGTAGCTAATTTGTTAAGAGCACTTAATACTCTTCAAGAAGATTCAAGTTAATTTCCCAGTACCCACACCAGGTGGCTCACAATCACCTATAATTCCATATCTAAGGGGTACCATGCAATTTTCTGGCCTCCAACATCTCTGAGGTCATGCGAGTATATATACACACAAAGAAACACATTAACACATACATATGAGTAAAAACAAATCCCTGGGGCATGAAGAGATATTTCACTAGTTAAGAACACTTGTTGCTCTTGCAGATGACTTGAGTTTGTTTTCCAGCACCCACACAGTGGTTCATAACTGTGTGTAACTCTAGTTCAGGAGTGCTGATGCTCTCTTTTGGCCTCTTTCAGTATGAGCCATGAAATCTGTACAAGTCACACATGCAGGCAAAATACCAATAAACACAAAATAAACAGTAATAAATGTTTTTTTAAAAAACATAAAATGCAATAGTCTTGGGAGTGTGTTTTATCTGTAGAGCATCTGCCTAGCATGTGAAGGTAAGACATGACCCTAGGTTTGATTACTAAGCATAGATATTTTAATATAAGAAAATATATCCAAATTAAATAGATTGGTGAATCAGAAAAGCATATTTTCCTAACTCCATAAACAGCATTTCACACTTTTTTTAAAAAAAAGAAACTCATTGATGCATAGGTTGGCTACAGGAAATCCCCATAATAATCTCCACTAATCTACAAAGAAAGGTAGATAGGATATGTTTTTTATGTTTACCTTTTCATAGAATAGCACACTTAAGATCCCAAAAAGTAATAGAAAATGTATCCTTTCTCAGTCTGGTTTTGTACATTGTATTGCTGCCAAACCCATCATGATGATAAATTTCACAGAATAAATTAATATTCTAGAGAATGACAGCATGAAATTAAACTCAGAAAAGGGTCACTAGCATATGGTGTCAGGAAGTATCAGTGAACGTTCTTTTAGAAAAATGTTTTTAAATACAATAGATGTAAAGTTCTTGGAGCAAGCACAGAAGAAAGAGGTGGGCTGAAAACTGTTGTAGGAATAATCAAGATCTCATTTTTTCTCTTCTTCTTCTCCCTCTCAGTTCCTGATGCCAGCAACTCCTCCTATCATTTTAACCTCACACAAGGTAAAGTACCAGGGATACCCATCTCAGAGGGTAGGGACACAGGAAGTCTGTGAATACTATGGGTGGTCATCATAAAACAGAGCTTTAAGATTCCTTACAGTTGTCCTGTCCTTGAATCTATCTTCTCTCTTAATCTTTCATCACCTGGTCTTGCCTCTGTTTTCCTCTTGAACACACCCTAGTTCATTACATCACAACTATAACTCAGACCCTAACCCTAGATGTGGAAGTTCAAGAAGGGTTTCTTATTGGTCCCATTTGTGGGTGAGGAGAGAAAAATATGTCCTGGATATTCACATTGGATACAGATGAAACTGAGGACAATGGCCCCCCATGTCCTTCTACAAGGCTGAAGAAAAACATAGGCTATTTCTGTTGAGGTAGCAGCAAAGGACATTCAGGTGAATAGACATATGCCAATGGAGGATCTCCACTCATGAGTTCAGCAATAGAACAGACTCAGACTTAGCATGGTTGGAGAGGAGAAAGATGATAGTCACCAACATGCCTGTGCACAAACTCAAAAACCAGGAAATTCAAAGGATACTTGCAAGGGTAAGAGATAACAGAATGTGATTCCCCTGAGAGAGTTATAATGATTTTAGGCCAGAAGACTCTGTCTGGACAGAAATAACGTTTTTTAACTCTTTTTTTTAATTAATTTTATAGAGCTGAACATTTTTCTCTGCTTCCCTCCTTTTCTCTACCTTTCCCTTCAACCCTCTTCCATGGCCCCCATGCTCCCAATTTACTCAAGAGATCTTTTTTTGTTAGCTATAGAAAGACATGTAGATTAGATCCATGTATGTCTCCCTTTGGGTACCCATTGCTGTCTAGGTTCTCTGGATAATGATTTTTAGGCTGATTTTCTTTGTTTTGTGTGTAAAAGCCACTTATGAGTGAGGACATATTTGAGTACATGTATTTGTCTATCTGGGTCTGAGTTACCTCACTCAAAATAATGTTTTCTAGATCCATCCATTTGCCTGAGAATTTCTGCTGTGTAAATTTTCCTTATCCATTCTTTGGTTGAGAGGCATTTAGGTTATTTGCAAACTCTGGCTATGACAAATAATGCTGTTATGAACATAGTTGACCACATGTCCATGTGGTACAACTAAGCATCCTTTGGATATATACCCAAAAGTGGTATTGCTGGGTCTTGAGGAAGGTTGTTTCCTAATTTTTCTGAGAAATTGCCATACTGATATCCAAAGGGACTATAGTAGTTTGCACTCCCACCAGCAATGCAGGAGTGTTCCCTTTCCCCTCTCCAGCATAAGTTGTCATCAGTGTTTTTGGTCTTGGCCATTCTTATAGGTGTAAGATGGAATCTCAAGAGTTGTTTTGATTTGCATTTCTCTAATGATTAAGGATGTTGAGCATTTTCTTAAGTGTCTTTCAGCCATTTTAGATTCTTCTGTTGAGAGTTTTCTGTTTAGGTTTGTACTCCATTTTTATTGGATTATTTGTTCTTTTGATGACCAATTGCTTGAGTTCTTTGTATATTTTAGAGATCAGTCTTCTATCTGAGTGGGGCTGATGAAGATCTTTTCCAATTCTGTAGGCTGCCATTTTGTCTTGTTGACCATTTCCTTTGCTTTACAGAAGATTTTCCATTTCAGGAGGTCCCATTTATTAATTGTTTTTCTCAGTGTTTGTGCCACTGAGGTTACACTTAGGAAGTGGTCTCCTGTCCCAATGCAATCAAGGGTACTTTCCACTTTCTCTTCTGTAAGGTTCAGTGTATTTGGCTTTATGTTGAGGTCTTTGATCCACTTGGACTTGAGTTTTGTGCATGGTGATAGATGTGAATCTATTTTCGTTCTTCTATATGTTGATATCCAGTTATGCCAGAACCATTTGTTAAATATGCTTTCTTTTTTTCCATTTGATATTTTTTTGCTTCTTTCTCAAAAATCAGGTGCTTGTAGGTGTGTGGATTAATATCTGGGTCTTCTATTTGGTTCCATTTGTCCTCCTGTCTGTTTTAATGCCAGTACCAGGCTCTTTTCAGTACTGTAGCTCTATAGTAGAGTTTGAAGTCAGGGATTGTGATGCCTCCAGAAGTTTCTTTATTGTACAGGATTGTTTTCGCTATCCTGGGTTTTTGGCCTTCCTTATGAAGTTGAGTACTGTTCTTTTGAGGTGTGTGAATAATTTTGCTGGGATTTTAATGGACATTGTCTTGAATCTGTATATTGCTTTTGTTAAGATTGCCATTTTTACTATGTTAATTCTAGCAACCCAAGAGCATGGGAGATCTTTCCACTTTCTGGTGTCTTCTTCAATTTCTTTTTTCAAAGACATAAAGTTCTTGTCATACAAGTCTTCCACTTGTTTGGTTAGATTTACTTTGAGATATTTTATGTTATTTGTGTTTATTGTGAAGAGTGATGCTTATCTGATTTCTTTCTCAGCCCATTTATCATCTGTGCACAGGAGGGCTGCTGATTTTTTTGGGTTAGTCTTATATCCTGCTATATTACTGAAAGTGTTTATGAGTGACATTGGGATTAAAGGTGTGTACCACCACACCCTACTACTCTCTTTTTTATTTTTAAGGACTTTAACCCCTTTTTTTAAGCCTGCATATATTTTTAACACACTGTAAACCATTTAGAGGTTTTTTTCTTTGAATCTCTCTTTACTGTATATCTCTCTTTTTCTGACTATATGAGTCTTTAAGGAAAGGATTAAAGCCATGGCTTTGATGGCTAGATCCAGCCTATTACTTAGCTTTCCAGCCTCATGGCAGAGATACTGCTGGAGCCATTTTATTACCCCAACTCTGTGGCATTTCAAGGTCCCTGCCAGCAAGCAAGCTGCAGCATTCTGCTCACAGACCACACTCAGTT
>NW_004949221.1:445468-450865 GCF_000317375.1 Microtus ochrogaster | reverse complement strand
TTTCTATTTCTTTATCAGTTATAGGTCTATTTAATTTACTTATCTGGTCTTGATTTAATTTTGGTAAGTGATATTTATCTGGATAGTTGTCCATTTCCTTTAAGTTTTCCAATTTTATGGGTTTTCCAAAATATGACCTAATGATTCTCTGGATTTCCTTCATGTCTGTTGCTATTTCACACTTTTTATTTCTGATATTGTTAACTTGGAAATTCTCTCTTTGCCTTTGGTTAGTTTGGATAAAGTTTTGTCTATTTTGTTGATTTTCTTGAAGAACCAACTCGTTGTCTCATTGATTCTCTGTACTGCTTTCTTTGTTTCTATTTTGTTAATTTCAACTCTCAATTTGATTAAAGAAATAACTCTTTTAAGGTAGACAGAAAAGAGCTGCATTTCAGAAGCCTGTGATGTATGGCTTGATCACTCATTATGTTTTCTCTTTTCACACAGGTTCTGTCATGAAGGATTACACCCTGGAGAACTCAATTAGAATGAGTGTGGCAGGGCTGGTCCTCCTGATTCTGTTGATAATATTGGCTGAGGCCTGGTGGAATCATAGGAGCACCACAGGTTGAAATGAGAGAAAATTTTGCCAGAACCACGTGAACAGATGACATGACAGAATAGACCTTGGAAAGAACTCGATCTGCTGAGCTGTCCCTGAGTAGATGTGGATTGCACTCAGGTCTGGGTCTTAGGCCATTTCTGGGGGTGCTTGGAAGAACAGCTGAATCTCAGTAGGCAAGGAACACACCCAAAATACTAAATGAGCTCCTTAGTGGTACCAGACAAGAGTTCTGACAAGCTTAAATAAATTCAAAGACAGCATATGAGTTTTCTTCAATTTTCTTTTGGTTTGTAGAACTCTCGTGCTTTTTCTCCCTTTTATTTGCAAAAGGGTGGCCTCATTTGTGTCTGGTTTTTGTTGATGTTGCAGCCATGTTTCTGTATTCTCTATCTCTTCCTTAGCTTCCTCCCCTTCTTACAGGCTTTCTCCCTATTAGAATTACACTCTTTTCTTTTCTTTCTCTTATTTCTACTTCATTTATGCTTTCACTGATAAAACTTTTGACATTTATCCCCACTGATTCTTGGGTTCTGCTTTTTCTCCTTTAAAAACAGGATCTCATTGTATAGCTGTGGCTGGCTTAAAGCTCATTGTTTAGATCAGGTTGTTCTGGAACTCACAGAGAGCCCCTTACCTTTCTGCCTCCCATGTGTTGGGAGTAAAGGCATGTGCCATCTTGCCAGGTGGTTCTGCGTTTTTAGAAACATGAATATAAGTGCTTGAAATAAGACAATTTTTTAATTTTGCTTTTACTGTCATTGTCATTTAGTACAGAGAAAAGAAAAACACAAAATGGAAGTATTATATATATGTATGAATATATATATATATATCAAAACCTAAGGCTTTAAATGTAAAGTTTTATATGTAGAATAAATGATCATGAAATATGACATTTTAATGATCCTTTCAGTTGTTTTACAAATAATTTTTTATCTTTTCTCATTTATTAATATAGTTTTATTTCTAGGTGATGATTAAAATGGTCACTTTTCTTTGTCATTCGACTTATATTGCATGTTCTTAGTATCCGAAATTGCATTATGCTTGTTGAGGTTGAAACTTGAAATGATAACTTCAGAGATAGGGAGAGAGGAGAGAGGGAAGGAAGGACAGAGGGAAGGAGAGACTAGTATGCTCTTGAGCCAGAATTTTTTATATATTGGTCTTCATAAGAGATTTAAAGAATGTAACTAATTGACATTCATAGAAAAAAATGGTGCTTAATACTTCTCATCAGAATACTGTATATAAAAATATTTCAAACTCCACTATGATTTGGATAATATTTTATTAAAACAGTTATGAATTAATTGGTGAATAGGGCAGTTTTTCTTATTCTGAATAAAATTCTTAGAGTTTAAAAAGGCTAGATGTAACATTGACCATGTTATCAGGAAAGTTTTAAAATTTTTTAATAGTGTATATTTATTGCACAAAATGATGGATTTTATTATGTCATTTCCATGAAAACATAATGTCTACTTTAACACATTGGCCTCCATAGGTCACTCTTTGATTTCCTGTGCCACTTCTGGTGTCTGTTCCTCTTCCTTAAGAATTTCACTTTTATTTTATACCTTTAAAAATCTAGATTTTTGCCTACAGAAGAAAACACACAAAATTTATCTTTCTGAATCTGTGTGTGGTTATGTGGATGAAAATGGCCTTCATGGACTCATAGGAACTGGCATTATTAGGATATGTGTTCTTGTTTGAGTAGTTTTGGCCTTGTCAGAAAAACTGTATCATCTCAGGTGGTCTTTGAGGTTTCAGAAGCTTAAGCCAGCACAGTGTCACTCTCTCTTCTTACTGCCTGCTGATCCAGATGTAGAACTCTACCGACTTTCTGGTATCTATTGGTCTCTGCCTGACATCTCAAAACTGCAGTGCTTAGATTACAGGTGCATCACAGTGCCTGTTTTTTAAATGTGAATTCCTGGAATACAAATTTATCTCCCTACACTTGATAGGGAAGCATTTTATTTTTTAATTATTTTCAGATTAAGGCACATATATTTTACCCCCCCCATATAGAAGAGAATAAGTTAAAAAAATGGTGTAGGCTTGGTTTTCATTTTCAAATGATCAATAACTAGGACATCCCAACTATGTGTTCTCAACTAGGACACATAGACATATGCTACTTGATGAGGTCACAGTGCAACATAGTGACTGTCATAGAACATTACTCTATTCATTTTGCTCAAGAAAGTCTCTTTTATTGGTTTTATTGAGCTATACATTTTTCTCTGTTCCCATCCCTTTTTCTTCCCCCCTCTTCTTCAACCCTCTCCCATGGTCCTCCTGCTCCCTATTTACTCAGACGATCTTGTCTTTTTTCTCCTTCCCGAATAGATTAGATCCATGTAAGTCTCTCTTAGGGTCCTCATGGTTGTGTAAGTTCTCTGGGATTGTGATTTGTAAGCTGATTTTCTTTGCTTTATGTTTAAAAACCACTTATGAGTGAGTACATATGATAATAGTCTTTCTGGCTAATAAAAAAGTCTTGATATTGGGTAGATTCCCCTTTTCTGTGACTTTTATATCTATTTCTTTCTATATCCATTACTACTTTTGTCAGATGTGCAAAACCTAGTGATTTCTCATTACATTCTCTGCTACCATGTTTCCTTAGAAACTCAATACTCTAATTTAATGCAATAGACTTCCTTCCTTAATGGTGCAAAGTGTTAAACTAAAAGCTGTTCATGTTACACATTGGTCAACCACTGTATCTGTGGCCCTGAAACAGACTCTTAAATGATCTGTCTTCATTTACTCTCCTTTCTTTGTGCTGCTCTATTATAGATTATATATCTGACAAAACAGACTTTAAACCAAAAGTAGTCAGAGGAACTAAGGAAAGTTACTTCATACTTATTAAATGATCAATACACCAAGAGGGTATTACAATTCTAAACATTTATGCCAAACAAAGAAGCACCTAATTTTATATAAAAAGAACACTACATATAAAACTATACTTTAATACCCCACTTTCTCCAATAGACAAATCATATGAACAAAAATGAAACAGGGAAGCATTGGTGTTGTGATTATAATAAGATAGTCCCACACTAGCTCAGAATGGAATATAATAAAGGATTCTTTATTTAGGGGTAGAGTCAAAGACCAGCAGCCCTCTGCATGCGTGGGGAACAGGAACTGAATCAAACAGCCAAGAAGCCATGCACTTTTTTTTTTACATCTGTATCTATAGTAAATTTGACCACACCCAAAGTGGGACAGTATCTTAAAGTCTATAAAGGAGTTTCCACAGCACACTGGAGTTGAAATACATCATAAACCAAGCAGACCTAAGGGACATCTACAGACCTTTCATTCAAGCATAAAAGAATGCACATTCTTCTTAGGAGTCTATGGAACTCTCTGTAAAATCAATCATATATTAGTACACAAAGCAAGTAAATAAATAGTGAAATAGAATTTTTTAGCTTTGCAAAATATTATATTATGCCTCTACAGTTTTCAAAACTTGGATTTTATTTTGAGAGAAAGAAAGAAACTTTCAAAGTCATTACAAGATCCTGTGTGATTCAGATTCTTAGCTAACTCTAGTCAGTGAAAATGAGACCTACACCTAGACACAAAATCAAAACCTAAAAAAAATTGAGAAAAAAACTAAGCAACATTCTATGTTGATGGCACAGAACTTTTCATTAAGAGACTTTGAATTGGTCACTAACTTTGACATAAGGGAAGGCAGGATGCAATAAACTTCAATTGAGTGGGAGAAAGAAATAGCTTCCTACTTAAAATTTTATTTCTTGTGATATCATCTTTTATGGATGAAGATGAATGAGAACCTTACTACCAACATTGATGAAATGTTTTACTATAGGCTGGAAATAGAAAACTAAAAGTAATTTCAGTAGTTGTCTAGATTTACAGTACCAGACATGAATCCTTATTTATTAAGTGGGTATTACTTCTGAATAGATAACTACTGATTATTCACGAGACAGTATTACCACTATTGCACTGTTGTGGATATTTTGCTGTTTGGTCATTGTTATGGTTTGTAGACTTTGCAGGTTGATAGGACTACAGATTGCTTCCCTCCCTTGGCCCCTTGCAGAGCATCTTCTGGGCCTTTGAGAGCCAGTTCTCAATGAGGAAGCCACCAGGCCAGTATGCTTTATTACTCTATTGAGGTTCGTGCTGGGGTCAAGCCCACTAAGCCTCTCAGGATTCAGAAGGATCACTATAGCAGGCGAAAACTTGCTAAAGATACCTGAGGGTAAATGAAATAAGTTAGCCCACATAAGTCTTCTATCATGTCCTAGTTTTTCTTTCTATGTGCTCTCTAATGCTCTCTTGATGCTTTCCTTTTGATGTTCCTCCTCGATATTCCTTGCTGTTCTTTGCTGTTACCCTTGTTGTTCTACACATTCCACAAGGTTTTTAGTTTCTATTCCCACACAGACAAAGTTAGCAAATTCTATAGGTGCTAACAGTAGTACTAAGCATTCATTCCACAGAAACAGGAGAATATGACAAGGAGGCACCTTATATCTCAGAGGGGGAGGCATGGCTGTGAAGCTCACTGGCAGATTAACTAAGAATCAATACAAAATTCTAAGAAGTTTTCACACACTAACTACATTTCTTAAGTATAAGTAGTTAACTGTAAGAAGTTTGTGAATAATAATTGTAGAAAAATACCACAGTGTTGTTGCACTTTCTAAGCAATTCCTCTTCTTTATCCAGCAGTGATGTGGGAGTGTCATATGTCAATCTGTTGATTTCATTGGTTAAGTAATAAACAAACTGCTTGGGCTCATAGCTTAGAACATAGGTGGGTG
>NW_004949221.1:442669-445368 GCF_000317375.1 Microtus ochrogaster | reverse complement strand
GCCAAGCAGTGTTTAAATGAATACAGTTTGTGTGTTGTTATTTCGGGCATAAGCTAGCTGGGCAGGCGGCCAGGGTGCTGGGGACTCAGCCCTGCAGCCCCTATTACTACACAGCAGCTGGGAACACAGTTTGTGGTAACCATAGTAATCTGTGGGAGGAAGGCAAAAGTGCTTGATTTGCATAAGCATCTTGCTAACTGAATTAAGGGAAATTTTTTTGGTTACTTGCCTACAGCTCTAGCAGGTTATCTGAAGGCACCCAAATGAGAAGAAATTTCTTTTGCTGGGGCTTGTTTAGTGACCCAAGTTTTTTTTCCTGTGTCTCTAGGGATAAAGGCATAAACTTTAATCTCCTGGGCTATGATCTTACGTTAATTGAAATCAAGGTGAAGGGTAAATACAGAATATTTATAGCTTGTTAGAGTAGAGCAAAGGCCAGTAGATTACACCTTCCTGAGTCTGCTGCTAGAAAATTCAGGGCTACCCAGACCTGTTTATCAGTAATAGCAGACATACTGTCTCCCCTACTCAATGCTTGTTGCTTAGGGCTCCTTTATTGTCAACAAGTCCTGTCAATCAGGATAATTGTTGGGGATTACCTTTACATAGAGCTGACTATGAGAACCAAGGTTTAGCTGAGTGAATGCTTTCACAACAGGGCCTTGTAGTGTAGAAAGGAGTTTGAAGGTGAATGGAGTGGTTGAAATTTATTTTCCAGTGTATTACAAGGAATGAGAGTAGGCAAAATTGATGGTGAAATCTGGCAGCAAGCAGCTTCCTTCTAGAGGAAGATTTGCTCTGTAACCTAGCAAATATTAAAGATGGAAATATCTAGACAGATCATCTTTTACCATTTATAGAGGGTTGATAAACATCAATAAACAGTTATATTCATAATAGGACAGAAAAGCACTTTAAACAGTGAGCCATCTCTCCAGCCTTCCTTTGTTCTTTGATGCCATTCACATTCAATGCAAGTCTTCTTCCTCAGATAAATCTTCCTGTATATGTACCCCCAGACACACTTAGAAGTGTATCTCTTAGATGATTATAAATAAATCTAGCCTCATTAACAAATAAGAGTGACCATTATAGGTCCTAGGCAAATCATCTTTTCTTCTAGCTTGAAAATAAAAATAAAGCACATGACTTCCAGCTGCCCAACTTCTGTACTTCTTTCTTAGATAGAGAGGAAGGAAGAGAGAGATAGAAAGCTGGAGAGATAGATAGATGATAGATAGATAGATCAAAGAGGTAGTAGTCACATTTATATTACACAAAATAGAATTAAAGTAAAAAATCTGTCACAAGAGACCAAGAAATTCATTCTATGTTGTCATTCTGAATCAAGACATCAGACTGAACAACTAAGAGTATATATATTTATTCCATATCATTATATACAAGCATGTAAAGAGAGATAGAGGAAATGCTCTACTAGATTCCAGTGTTTACTTTAACATTGGACATAACATTCAGACAGAAGAACATCAGTAAGAAGGCAGCAGACATGAGCAACCTTACAGACAATCAAGAACTTTCAACCTACAGCGCACCCACGGAGCTCTCCAGGACAAATTGCTGAGGGTCACAGAGCAGATCTCAGCATTAGGAACATTCCTTGTGTGATTCAGACAACAATCAGATGAAATTTAAAATGACTAATAAAATTGGAAGCTAGGTCTGGAGATGCACACCCTAATTCCAGGTACTTGAGATACTGAAGCAAGAGGATTATGATTTCTGAGTGAGACTCAAAAAATACATGGTAAAAACAGGAAAGGGATGTGGTTCCGTGGTAGAAGTGACTAAGGAGAGCTGTGAGCCTACAAAAAACTGTATGCTTACTTCAAACACCATGAGATTGTATATGTGTGTGTTCATTTGTGTGCAGATGCCAAAAAACCATAGGTTTGATATCAAGCAGTATAAAAAATAGTAATCATGTGAATTAAACAAGAAACCACACAAATTCAAGTAAGCAAAACAGCACTTTCTTCCATAAGCATCAGGTCTAGACAATCCAATACTCGGAATTATGACATGATTCTGTTATCTGCAAAGTTCACACTATAGACCCATGGTGTAGGGTCTTCTTTCTATGTGTTGCTTTCATTGGTTGAATAAAGAAAACTGCCTTGGCCTTTTGATAGGGCAGCCCTTAGGTGGGTGGAGTGGACAGAACAGAATGCTGGATAGAAGGCAGGGTGGCAGGCGCCATGCTTCTCCCGCCCAAGAGTTAGATTGATGCTGGTAAGTCACGACCTCATGGTGAACACAGATTAATAGAAATGGGTTAATCAAGATGTGATAGTTGCCAAGAAGAGGCTAGAGCTAATGGGCCAGGCAGTAATCTAATTAATACAATTTCTGTGTGGTTATTTTGGGGGTTAAGCTAGCGGGGCGGCGGGACGGGCCTGCTGCCACTTCATACTACGAACCCACAAAATCAAGTTTTTTGAAATCACATATGTGGGACTGGAGAGGTGGATCAGTGGTTAAAATTACTTGCTACTATTGCAAAGGACCAGCATTTAATTCCCAACATTCATATGATGGCTCATGAGCAGTTTTGGGGGATCTGATGCATTCTTCTGGTCATTGTGGGTGTTGTTCTTTTGGAAAACTACAACTCCCATGCTCCCCCTGGACTACGGATACCTGTCGCTCCCCGTTAAAAAGGCAGGGCCACACGAGGC
>NW_004949221.1:421889-437354 GCF_000317375.1 Microtus ochrogaster | reverse complement strand
TAGTCCAGGGGGAGCATGGGAGTTGTAGTTTTCCAAAAGAACAACAACTGTGGAAGAAGAAAAGAGAATAGCTTTGAGGCAGGGGAAAAAAATGAGCAGCCCCAATATTCTCAGTGTGGCTGGTTTTTATATGCCTTTCCAACTGACACCAGAAATCCATGCAGTTTGGGTCTGAATAGTGGAGTCAGATGAATCAATAATAGTAGTAGCTCATGGATAAAATCTCAGTGCTCAAAATGCTGAGGTAGAAGGATTGATGTGAGTTCAATGCAAGACTAGACTGCATTGTGAGATTATGTCACAAACAAAAATAACAAAATAGACTAGAGGAAATATCTCATTTGATGGACAGGGTGTATGGAAAATTACTCAATTTTGTTGTTTGAAGGTGAGTTGTGTCAACCACTCTTAGAGTGGTCACTTTGATGGACTATATCAAAACATTGCAGCTTCACTTTCTTGTTCATCCAGGGCAGGATCTCCCATTTAGTCAATTCTGAACATCAGAACCAGACACTTCAATGGAAATTAAGTAGCTGATCTTACCTGGGGTGGAAGCATAGACATTACATCAATTTACAAAACTTCTCTTTCCAGAGCAAGTTCTACTTTTCACAAGCTATTTTTCTCTTTTATTAAATGGATGTATTCATTGACAACATCTGATTATTCCTATCCAATCCTCTTCTATCTCCTTTTTATCCATAGGAACGCTCATCTCATCCCTAACAATCCCATTACCTTGTCTGCGTCTTTTTGTTTTGTAATTTCCTACCAATTTTAACCAACGCTGTCTATCTGAACATATATTTGGAAGTATAGTAACCTGGTGGGCTTACTGGTGGGTACACAACTAAAGACAATGAGTCTCTTTCACCCAGAATCCAACACTAATCAATAGCCAATCAGTAATCAAATAACTAATCAATGATCACTAATCAATGATCAAAGCTCCATAATGAGTCCTTACCTGACCCATAATTGACTGTTGGCAGGACCAATATTTTATACATCCAGTACTGGATGCATAGTTCACATTGGCATTGGCTATGTTACACCCAGCAGGAATCATTTGCATTGGCTATGTTACACCCAGCAGGAATCATTTGCATTGGCTATGTTACACCCAGCAGGAATCATTTGTCTGCCATTCTGTCAGTCTTCTTGTTCTTATGATCTTTCCTTTTCCATGGTGCACATATGAAGCCATATCCACTACAAATCTACAGAACCATGCCATCACTTATCAGGTCAGTTATCCTGTCAATAATCACTATGTTTTGCTTCTTCATGTCTACATACAAGCCCTTCCAATTGAAAGCCAATTCAAAAGTTTATTCCAATTCATAGACTTTGTCAAAGTCTGATATATCTACCATATGATTCACAGAGATAAGAAATATCCACTGTTGATGAGCCGTTATTTTTTTAATTGATATTTATTGAGCGCTACATTTTTATCTGCATCTGCTCCCCTCCCTGGCTCTCCCATCCCCCCTCCAACCCTCCCCCAAGGTCCCCATGCTCCAATTTACTCAGGAGATCTTGTCTTTTTCTACTTTCTAGTTCCCATGTGGATTAGATCTATGTAAGTCTCTCTTAGTGTCCTCATTGTTGTTTAAGTTCTCTGCGATTGTGATTTGTAGGTTGGTTTTCTTTGCTTTATGTTTAAAAACCACCTATGAGTGAATACATGTGATAATTGTCTTTCTGTGTGTCTGGGTTACCTCACTCAAAATAATGTTTTCTAGCTACATCCATTTTTCTGCAAAATTCAAGATGTTATTTTTTCCTGCTGTGTAGTACTCCATTGTGTAAATGTATCACATTTTCCTTATCCATTCTTTGGTCAAATGGCATTTAGGTTGCTTTCTTATAATTCTTTTTAAAATATTCTTAATTTAAATAGAATTTATGTCACTTTCCCTCTCCCTCTAGCCCCTCACAGATACATTCCTTCAACCTCTACCATGTCCCCCATTCTCAAGTTGATGAACACTTTTTCTTGCTTATTATTGTTATGTACACACATACACATATATTCATATTCATATACATATATATTTTTCTATATAAACATATGTGTATGCAAATATATAAATGCAATCTACTGAGTTCTTTTGGTTTTTCTGTTTCTGTGTTTATGGTTACAGAGTATGAATCCTTCTTCAAAAAAGGCTCTCTTTACAGCAAATAGAGATCATCACAGAAATCAAGAATTGGACACAATTCAGAGATCAATAGATATATCATTAGGAGTCCAGCTCCAACAGATATGTTTATATCACAGCTCTGGCATCTGTGGCCCAGGGAACATCAAAGAAAAAGATTATAAGAGCCAGGACATCTACAGTGAAACAGTTTCTCCTAGAACTGTCGAGAGAAATGGCCTATCTCAAAACCTGGAATAAGTAAGATCTTAAAAAATGCTAATTGAGAGACAATATTTCCCCAGGACCCTCAGTTTATCATTCAATACTAAATGGTGAGCCCTGAAACCAAACTTAAAACTACTGAAAAGTTTCTGCACCCTGATAAGCCTCTCCGCCAATGCAGCAGTCCAAATCAGACAAAATCAAACTGAATAATTAGAAAAAGCCCAGGTTTAATGGATATAACGCTCCCAGATGATGTTCCAGTCCCCCAGAGAGGAGGCAGGAAAGGAAGACTGGAAACCACATGTCTGTTTTCTGGGGGTCAGTTTAAATACCCTGTGAGAGTGGTCTTGAGGTGGAGGGGGGTCATCATTTGTCAAGTTTTCTGAGATGCAGCAGTGTTTGGAGAGAGATGGGAGGGCTTGGGATGGAGCTTCTGCCAGAACATTCCAGACTCTTTGGGTGTATAGATGCCAGAGCTGGGGTGAAGCTTCTATCAGAACATTCCAGACTCTTTGGGTGTATAGATGCCAGAGGCTGGGGTGAAGCTTCCACCAGAACACAAACAATGACACAAATTCAGTAGTTTGTGTTTATATATTTATGTGTATGTGTGTGTATATGTACACACACACTATATATACACACATTATACATATATATTTTGTCTTAGGTATACACACACACACACACACACACACACACACACACACACATATATATATATATGAGACATAAAATTATTGAAAAAGAAGCCATTATCTGGGCAGTGGTGGTGGCACATGCCTTTAATCCCAGCACTCAGGAAGCAGAGGCAGGCAGATCTCTGTGAGTTCAAGGCCAGCCTGGTCTACATGAGCTTGTTCCAGGACAGGCTCCAAAACTACAGAAAAGCCCTGTCTTGGGAAAAAAAAAGAAGAAGAAGCCATCAATTTGAGAGGGAGATGGGAGTTATCAGGAGAAAGAAAGTGGAGGGGCCAGTATAATTATACTTAATTTTTGAAAAGCTTCTATTGTGTAGGTATTTGATAAAATAGTTCACATATAAAAGTCAAACTTGCATTTAAACAATACTACATGAATAAAACATGTGGTCATGTTGAATGATAAAACAGAAAATGAAAGCAAAAACCTTTTCCTAATCTTAGATGAAACATTGCTAAATAGAAATATATGTTTTTGAGATGTGCAATTTGATGATTTTATACACATCTATCTTATGATTTCACTGTTAAAATCAATGGGCATTGATCATTGTTAGGATTATGCTGACAGGATGAATCTAGGCAGTACCCTAGCCAGCCCAGATGTCACTGTGCAGATGCAAAGGCCCTTTTAAGAGCGCCATCTGCTCTTGTTCCACCCCCATTCTTCTGAAGAGACAGAAGTCTTATTTCTCCTCTCATTCTCTCCCTCCCCTCTACACCCTACCCTTATCCCATTACCCTCCTCTAAATTAAGCTCCACACTCAAGGTATGCCTGAGGGTGGATTTGTCTGTCCCCACCCATCATGGGATCTGCAAAAGCCTCATTCATACCATTTTACAAAACTCATCAACAAAGTTTGCTCATTTCTTTCTTTTCAGTAAAAGCATTTAACACACATACTTTCTCCTGATGGATCTCAGCTTTGTGATGTAGTGTTTTTTTTTTTTTTTTTTTTTTTTTTTAACAGAAAGGGAACAGTGCTGGCTACGGGGGACACATACGAAAGGATGGAACTGCAAAAATTGTACACCACAATTTCTATACTTCATAGAACATTCAATGAAAATATTGGAGGATAAGGGTTGTATTCCCCAGAGGGCAGGGCTTTCTTCTGCCTTGGTGAGATAAGGGACAAAGACAGGAGATAAAGGAAGAGGGAGAGGGAGAGAGAAAGAAACTAGGGAAGTGAGGACAAGATTCTTGTCTTGGAGTAAAAGGACTGTCTCTGGATAGAGAGGAGACAGATGTGGCACATCTGGCACAAGAAGAAACCCCATGCTAGGATGAGGTGTTTAATTTTAATTAGGCATGTTAATTAAGTTTACCATAAGCCGCGTGGTGGCGCACGCCTTTAATCCCAGCACTCGGGAGGCAGAGGCAGGCGGATCTCTGTGAGTTCGAGACCGGCCTGGTCTACAAGAGCTAGTTCCAGGACAGGCTCCAAAGCCACAGAGAAACCCTGTCTCGAAAAACAAAACAAAAAAAATAATAATAATCAGTTTACCATAGCTGCTTTGACAGCTGAGTTTTAATACTTTGATAGTTGGACCTCAGTAGTTGGTCTCAGGAGGAAAGATTAATCAAGTAAGGGAGTGGAATGGACCTTGGTGGCCTGCTTTAAGAATGTAATCTAACAGATTTTAGCAAAGCAGAGGGAACTGGGGAGAAGGGCAAGGCCCTACCAAAGCCCTAATGTTCCTTCATTCTCTACTTTTTTGTTTTATTATTGGGTGGTCAGGTGTTGAGTAAGTGAGCACCATTCTCTCTGATGGCTTCTTGGTGACATTGGGGTGGCATAGTTGTTATAGGACCCAAGGAAGGTGTACTGTTGTTTAAGATTTAGAGCAGGGTGTGTGAGCTGATGCCCAGGTTCTGTGGGATTATCTGAGTATAGGGAAGTGTGTTAGGTGAGGCTGAAGCAGGATGTAAGATCCTAAGAGACAGATGAGGCTTGTCCTGGAATTTTTAGAGCAGTCTGTAATTGATTTGAAATATGTTGGGACAGATAGGTTAGGAACAGAGGTAAAATTAAGGAGTTTAGAAAAAAATTGTTCTTGGATGTATATTTGAAACTCTTAGGTTTAATTGTTTCCAAGTCATATTTAACAAATCTCTGAAAAGTTTGAGGAGCAAGTATCTATTAAGTGTATTTGATACACAGCAGGCTAAATAAAGCTTGTTTCTGTAAAGCATAAACATAGTAAACTTGTCATTACAGAATATTACAGTTTGTTTTCTATGACTGAGTTTAAGCTCCAGGCAGTGTCGGGACGGGAAAGGGTTAATTAGTTAGGAAGGTGGCAAGGACTCTGGAGGAAGGAGGTGGGAGATAAGATGGGTCATAAAGTGATTAAAAGTGGAGAATTTGGTTTTAGGAAGGAAGGAGGGAGGAGTGCATCTCTGAAACAGTGTTAGAGTGGAGGCGAGCTGACATGGGAACAAGTGTGGACAGAGCAAGCACCGGTGGTGAATCTGGTTTGGGGACAGGAGGGGGCAGTCAGCATCAGACTGGGGGGCTCTTTGGAGTGACTGCAGAGAAGAGTCAGCTGGTCTCTGGAGATAGTTTAAGGAGGAGAGAGGGTGGAAAATGAATTTTAGTCGAAGTTTTGGAAGTGTAGGACAGAGTTAAGATATACAAAATTTTGGGATCCTGTGTTTGTGTAAGCTGCAGGAGGAATTTCAGGACAGGAAAGATTTAAACTGAGAACTGAGAACAAGGTAGGAGGAAGCCATGGCTGGCCTTGACCACAGAGGCTGCGTGGGAGGAGTCAGTGACCTGAAGCTGGGGGTAGGCTGGACAGGACAGAGGCCCAGGTTGTGGCAGACAGGGAGGAGGCAGGTGGATTTGTTTGGGTTATGGGTTGTTGAAGGTTGTTAGGGAGAGTTGGAGGTGTTGGGGGAGGAGGAAGGCAGGTTGGGAGAGGAACTCTGAAAAAAACAGCAAATCTGGTTTCAGAGCAGAAGGAAAAACAGGGACTGCTGTTAACAGTTCTAAACTACAGTGAAGATTTTTGTCAGCAGCTGCGAAGGGGGTGGGGGACAGGAAGTTGCCTATGGCAGTAGCTGCTGGGACCCCTAGGGCCTGAGTAGCAGGACCTGAGACTATGGTGCCTGGGGGGAGGGAGGATGGACACACAACTACAGTGGATATGGCTAGCTTGGTCAGCAGAGGTTACAGGTCGCTAAAGGTGCTGGCCATGGCTTTCCTTTGTTTACATTCCCTGGGCTATATCAGTTGTGGGGCAGTGAGCTTCTGTCCCTGCACAAACTTTCACAAAAATAGTAGATGAAACTTTCCCAGGTTTGTTCCATGTTTCAACAAGAACATCAGTATCTCCTTACACAAGAGGACCAGCATAGTTCACAATCTCAAAAGACATTAGAGACAGTGTCCTAGACCAAAAAGGTAGCAAGTAACATACTCTGTCATATAAGAAGAATGACAGACATGATCAATATGGGTTCTTTCTATGAATCAAGGTTAGTTTAAAAATTTCAAACATCAAGCTAATATTTTCCATGCACAAAAAGTAAAAGGGAAACATGTTTACTAGAAAAGATAAAAAGAATTTTATGAAAAGTCAGTATGTCTTCATAAATGTGAAAATTGACCAGTGTTCACTTATTGTAAATTAATTTACAGAAAACAGATGAAAATATTCTTCTGTTACATAAAGTGACATATTTATCCTAGAAATTTGTAATGGCATCAGTATTTTTTATGCCACATGTACTCCACAGTGCCCTAGGCAAATTCGTGGAGGTATAAAGATGGCTTGCTAGTAACAGTAGTGATGGGCACAATTCAGTTATAGAGCTGTAACTGCGAAGGGTATTACAAGAAAAGATGTCTTTATCTACAAACAGCTTAATGTTATAACTAGAAAATCCTCAGGGCACTTTCACAAGGAAAGTCTTGAGTGTCTCAAAGTCACTAGAGGGACAGTATATGAAAGCTAACCTAATTAAAAAGAAGCACTCAGAAAAACTTATCATCTGAGCCATGTGTGAATACCATAAATACATCATGAGAATGGAAAAACCCTAATCTACTAGAGAAATGAGCTTCCCCACCTCGTTTTCAGGTGATGTCCACTGTGGCGGTGAGAAAGGTAGATTTTTAAAGTTACTGACAAGCCAGGAGGGTTAAGGAAGTTGTTGTGGGCTAAGAAGCCTACACAAACACCACACAGGTCCTACCACCACAGAGACCTTTCATGATCTAACACCAAAACCATCTGAAACCTGCACCCACTGGGATATGGACAGGAAATCGCCCAATGCCCCAGACAGCCACACACACTAAGTACTGAGAGTGTGCTGCCAGGAGGGGAGTCACATAAATACCAAGAAAACCCAATTTGAAGACCTAGCTACACAGATCCGACCCAGCACCAAAACTGAGTCTAGACAGAGAGACTCTTTCTTGCCACCATGAGCAGCAAGAACTGTCCTCAGCTGGATAGAAACATAAAGTTGCAGAATTAAGCTAGCCTATTTCATGCAGCTATGGCTTAAGTGACTATAATTTATAAAGAATAAACCATGAATGAGGTGTCCAGGGGGTAATGACTGGAGGACAAACATGCAATCAGGTTTCTGGTGAGTCGCTTTCTCACTGAGGACATGTCGCTTCTGCTGTGGTTGAATATCCGGTATTGAGGTCAGAGAAAGAAGATGAGATGCCATCTGCTGAGGCCACAAGTCCTCTGAAGGAGGTTCTGTGAGGAGGGTCTGGCCCTAGAAGTGAAGGACTCCCAGTGGAGAGTCCTTGAGCAAAACTGGCCAGCCACAGACCACTCTCAGCTGAGAAGTTCCTTCTCAGGAAGACACTAGGACTATTTATTGCTAAGTCCTGGCCATTCATAACATGAAAATCATTCAGACAGATATAGAGATTCCATGGAATTGCTGCTTCTGTAAGAAGAGACTATAGCCCATCACTGGCCTATAAACCTAACACACAGGAAGCTGAGGGAGGGTGATAAGGGGTGTGTGGATTGTCTGAACTTCACGAGGCTCTTTTTCAAAAAAAATAATTAGAGAATATAGATCCTGCTTGAGCTATATCACTGGGAAAATCAAAGACAGTTGACTGGAAAGGGAAGTTCCTCTTTCTGTAATACTGCCGAAGTGACAGCATTGTGATAAGAGAGAGAACCCACCGCATAACAAGGCCACACCCTGTGTGTCTTCCCATCTGGCTAGGCTCTGTCTCCAGCCATCTACAAGGTTGTAGCCACAGATGTCATGCCTGGAACACTCACAGCTTTCCTCTGCCTTGGTGAGATGTGAAGAGGGGACAGAACATCCTGCTGTGGGGTGGGGCTTCACTCCATAGCCAGGCCTTGTTTTACCAAGGCACCTGAGGAAGTCAGAAGGCAACTGTGGAAGGGAGGGTCTACTCAGTCCTTGGGGACAAATCTCTCACACGGAACTCTCTTCCAGGACTGACTCTGGGCCTCAAGACCCCATTGCACACAAGTAAGTATGTCCTCAGGTTCTCAGGTCCTTCATCCTCACTGAGGACAAGGGAGCATCTCTGGGCAGTGGGCATGGAGAACAACAGATGCGGGCTGATGCTGTGAAATTGAAAAACATCCTGGGGCAGAGTATTGGGATCCAAAGCCTGATGTCCTATGGCATAGATATTGATTTCCTTGCAGGGTCACTTCCAAACCCTGTTCTCAGGGCTGAGCCAGGATCTGTGGTTGCCAATGGATCTCAGGTGACCGTTATATGTGAAGGAACCCCAGGTGCTCGGGATTACTATCTTTATCAAATTGGAAACCAAGGTTCTTTGCAGAGATTAACCCCAATAAAGCCTGGAAACATAGCCAAGTTTCTCATCCCAATTATTCAATGGTCCCATGCCGGGCGATATCTTTGTTTCTATCACAAGCCTCCTAGATGGTCAAAGAAGAGTAATACTCTGGAGTTGGTGGTGACAGGTAAGGGTTCCCAGCCTAAGTTTCCACATTCAGGAAAGGCTCTATCTGTTCTCAAGAGTGTTTCCCTCCCACAGCTCAACCCCGAGGGACAATGTGGGTTGTATGATTCCATGTAACATGTTACTTTCTTCTGTCTAGGGTACTTACTCCCCAAACCCATGCTATCATCCCTGACAAGCCTTGTGGTTACTTCAGGAGAGATCATGACCTTCCAGTGTGCCTCATGGGAGAGATACAATGGTTTTGTTCTGACCAAGGAAGATGAAAAGTTCTCCAGGCTCCAGGACTCACAGTATATAAACTCTACCGAACAGTTCCAGGCTCTTTTCCACACAGGTCCTGTGACAGTCAGTCATACAGGAATATTTAGATGTTACGGCTACAAAAATAGTACCTATATGTGGTCTAATCCCAGTGACTCCTTGGAAATACACATCGCAGGTGAGGTAGCCGCAGCAACTGTCTAATCATTTTTCAGACCCTTAAGCTCTTGTCCTTGAGGAGTACCATGTAGGAGGGTACCGAAAGAAACTCCTAGCTCTTGAACTAGAGTTTTGGAATGGTAAAGAAATATTAGCTGCAGGACATGATGGGAGGGGACTGATATGTTTCAGGAACCATCTGTCTTCCTTCAAAGGCTGTCCAGCATGCCCTCCTTCCTGACCTACCATAGTCCTATCCTGGAAAAGCACTAACCCATCAGTGTTTCTTTGATATCAGCTTCAATGGATTTGCTTTGTTCAGGGAAGAGAAGGAGGAACTGGCCTCTCCTGGCACCCTGGGCTACAATCCCCAATGGGTACTTGGGCTAACTTTCTCTCTGAGTCTCATGAGTGCTCCTGTCATTTCATGAGTGTTCCTGTCATTGGGCAAGTATAGATGACATGGAATACACCTATTCTCTTCTGAGAGATCATACCCCCACTGTCCTCTTGGACACCCTGATCATAAATTCAGAGCCAAACCAGTCCAGTCAGAGACCCGCAACTAGACAGGATGTGCTGTGGAAGTCCAGGCTGTGAAGGTCAAAACGAAGTATGTTTTTTCATAAAGGTACAGATGTAGAGATGAAGCTGAATCAGTGTTACCCAAATCCTTAGAGACTAGTGCTGGTGAGGTTTCAGCTCAGGTCAAGGTGAACAATTTTTCATCCATCCTTCTTCTCTCTAGGACAGCTTCATGACACACCTACCCTGTCAGTGCTCCCAGGTTCCAGAATGTCCTCTGGAGAGGATGTGACCCTGGTGTGTCAGTCATCGCATCGAAGGGATAGTTTTGTTCTGTCTAAAGAGGGGACTGCCCACTCACTTCTGTATTTAAGATCAGTGCTGCAAGATAAGCTATACCAGGCAAAATTCTTCATGAGGAATGTGACCTTTACCCATGGGGGCACCTACAAGTGCTATAGTTCTGAAGACTTATACCCCTACCTGCTGTCATACCCCAGTAATGCTGTGGAGCTTGTGGTTTCAGGTAAGTGTCTTTGACTTCTCTGAGCTAAAATGGTAACCCTTGAGCCTATGCTTGGAAGAACTCTTAGCTAGAATATGAGTGACAGGAAAGAGGGAGGGTCAGTCACATTGATATTCACCAGCCAAAGTTGAAGAACCTAACATTTGTCCTTTAAAGAATTCCCATTTCACCTCTATTAAAATTAAGAAATTTCTAAGTGGACAGCGGGAGACTCTTGGGTAAATATCTCCAAGGCAGATGTAAGACAATGAGAGACAATATCTCCAGGGTCAGTCTCTTTCCCTCACACTCCACTTGTTTTATTTCCCAGGATCCTCTGCAGACCCTGACTCCTTATCCAAAGAGCCCATTCCAACATTTGGTGAGTGTCACTGGCTTCTCTCTTGGGAGCTTGCTCCATCCCCAGGCTGCCTCCCAACTGATAGCACATCTATACCTGGTTGGTTACTCTGTCAACTCAGAATGTGTCTAAGGACCTAGAGGCCAAGCTGAGATCTCAGCAGCATTGTAGTATCCTAGAGTCTTAGAGCGTGGAATGAATAGGGGGACATCCATATAGAGATGTTAGAGCTCAGATTTGTAAGGAGCAGATGGGTACAGCGGAGAACAGAGCACCGAGCCCTCTATTTGTCCATCATTCTCCAGCATGCTTTGGAAACTAGGTTCTTGCCCATGAGAATCCAGGCCCTGGGAATACTGAGGAAAGTGTTGAGAATTAGGTTCTAGGGGTCCAGAGAAAATTATGGTTTGGTGCAGCCTTTTTTTCCTTTCTTTTTTTTTTTTCTTTTTTAGATTGGACTTACACAAGCCTTGACTCTGTCTGGGCCACTGTTTTTCAAAATGTGAAGGAGAGAAGCATAGTAAACATTTTTAAGTTCCTTTCAGCAGTGACCTATGTTGGGACTTCCCTTGACATAGGAGACTTCCAGAACCTGGTTCTGAAGTAAGCCTGTCCCCTATGCCAAAGTCATAGTGACATGTGACAGGGTGTAGAACAGGACCATAGCAGGGTATTCAGGCTACTTCCCTCTAGCTCGTGGGATTCATCCTTGGTGTAAGGTGCAGTGCCAGAAGTTAGATTCCATGGTTTCAAACCCCAGATTTACCTCTTCCAGGCGGGTGATATGGCATAATGTGGGAGGGGATGAACGCTATTGTATGATTGTGAGAAGGGCAGATAATGGGTGCAAAGACCCAGCGTAAGTCTTGCACACAGTAGATATTCAGGAGATAGCATGGTTTCTTATTCTGGATGTCACCTTTCCTCAGGACTTGAAAGGTGCCTGAAGGTTCTATTTGGAATAGCTGTGGCCTTCCTTCTGTTGCTTCTTTTTCTTACCCTCCTCCTTCTCCATTGCAAGAATCAAGAAAAACGCAGAAAAATGGGTGAGTGGGTTTGAATATTGGTGACCAGGGTCTGAGAAGGAGGTGGGGTCCTCTATGTTCCATCAAATCAGGGGTCAGGTCATCAAGGAAAGCAGATCATTAGGGTCAAGTCATCAGGAAATCCATCCAGACTGGGACAAATGAACTTAAAAATACTTCTGTAAAATCTCAGATGAGAAAATGTGATCTCAGTACCTGTGCAGATGTCAGGATTTCTGTATAATTTTCCCTCTCCTGGAACTTATCCCATGACCTGTACAGGTCCCTCCTTCACAGCTATCTGAACTTAAGGGGGCTCCATCTTTCTGTCTAACAATCTTCTCCCTCTTTCAGCCCGGAGAGAGACCACCAGTGTACAACTTCTTGCAGAGGCTGTGGAGCCAGTGACTATGGACAGAGGTCCTCAGAAGAGGTAACTCAGCCTAGAGGCATAAACTCCCACCTGCCTGACATGGCTCACTTCCAAAAACCATCATTTTGTCTCCACAGTTCAATTTCAGCAGCTGCCATCCATGAAAAAAAAAAACCTGTATGAGAGAAAAAAGATCCTGAGTAGAGAGATGCCCAAGGTCTCAGTTCAGAGGGCAACTGGAGAGGCTCTGGTGTCCAAACTCTGAGGACATAAACCTTCACTATAGAACCAGGATATCACTACACTCCTGTGCTTTTTCTATTCATCTTCTGCTTCACACAGCCTGAGGTTGATGTGAAGCTGGACAGTTGGGTGAGGTCCCTGTCTTCACTTTATCTGAAATGCTAAGACTTAGATCTCAAGTTCATCCAGAGACCTTTTCTCCTTTTCTGTTTTCTCTCTCTCTCTCTCTCTCTCTCTCTCTCTCTCTCTCTCTCTCTCTCTCTCTCTCTCTCTCTCTCTCTCTCAACATCACAACTGACCACTCCTTCCTGTAAGCACCTTCCTCCTGTGTGTTATGGCCTCACTCTTTCCTGGCTTTCTCAGCACCACATTTGGCTCCTCCATCCCTTCCCTTTCTGGCTTCTTGGCATCTGTCTGGTTGTTAACATGCTCTGGGAATCTTAGAAGGTCACATGAATAAATGAGGCTAAATGGTCCCAATACCCCAGTCACTCACTCACTTTCCCAGCTATTACAAGGCTTTCTGTCGGGGATACAGTGGAGCAAAGAGCAAACTCCCCAGCCATGAAGAGACAGCATGCTAATAAATTCACAGTGTATACAGTGCAAAGTATTTGTGGAAACAAAGCAGAGCAAGGGCTGGAGTATGTGCAGCACTGAATGGCTTGTGAATCACAAGGGGTGAGCCTGAGATGTGTCATCACTGAGGGGAACAGTGGATGTAAAGGTCCATGCAGACATCTGATAGAGCAACACCTGCAGGCAGTGTACACAGCAGTGGCAAAGAACTGGAGCACCAAGACAGGTGATGGGAGGCATGACAGCAAGAGTAAGAATGCCAGGATTAAGGGTCATGTGGTAGGGGATCCCAAGATCCAAGAAGGAAAACAGGAAACAGCCTGTAAGGTGGTGAGAGTCTTGACTGTAGGTGCAACCCTCCTACTTCTCTTGTGCAATAATGTTTCTTTTCCTTTCCTCCCTATTCCAGCTTTTAAACCCCACTCCCTAGGAAAGTAATCAGTTAGAATGTAATTCACTCTATATGGGAGACAAAGAAGATAAAGATGTAAAAATAGGTTCCTTTCTGGATATTTGACTTTCTGTCTTTGAGATTGTGTTACAGAGATTGTGCTGGCATCCAATAAAACTACTCCTTGCAAATGATCCCAGGGTCCTATTTCTCTCTTCAGAAATTCTGCAATGTCTCTTGGGGGTTCTTTCAAGAGATGGTAAAATATATATATTTTATATATGCATATGTGTGTGTTTGTATAACTCTGTTACTTTCATGTAGGTGTGCCAGAGGACTCATTAATCCATAGGAGATTAATCTTCTTGGCATCCTCGGGCAAGAACTGCAGAAACACAACAGAAGCCAGTGAGTCTCAGGAACCAGTTCAGGGGCTGCTGCATATCTGATGCTTGAGAACCTATCTTATTTTAGTTTTGGTTAGCCTACCTAAGAGGGTAGAAGTGCAGTTTGAGTTTGATCTCTTTCTAGAGCCCAAGCTTTTAGTATTCTCATGGGTAGGAGTGATGTAGACTCCAGGTTGGAATGGCAAAGACATTGATGGATGACAGGAAAGCACTCAACTTTGTAAATCAAGAGTTTACATTCCCTTCTTTTGGATTTGGTGTGGTTGTCATCTTTTAGGAGAAGCAAATAGATCAATAACTAAGTAAATTTACTCCCTAGAACCCACAGTGAAATAAAAAATGGTAATTTGGGAGATTACCTTATTAATATGTCCCCTGGGCACCTCTGGACAGTCTGTGAAATAGATTGGCCATGTTTTTGGTGGGATTGCCCACTGAGGGATCATTCAATAAGGATGTATATTAGTTATTTTTTGTTGTGCTGATAAAATACTATGGTCAAAAACAACTTGGGAAGGAAAGGGTTTATTTCATCTTACATTTTGTATTCCTCCTTACAGGGACATTAGAGCAGGAACTAAAGATAGGAACATGGAGGCAGGAACTGAAGCAGAGATCATGACAAAGTGCTTCTAACTGGCTTGCTCCTCTTGACTTGCTCAGTTTGTTTTTTTAAAATAATTCATGCCTAAAATCTAGTGCTGGCAACTCTCATAGTGAGCTGACTCCTCTCACATCAATCATCTATCAAGCAAATACCCTATAGACTTGCCCATATGCCAATCTCATTGGGACATTTTTCCTCAGTTAAGATTTCCTCTTCCTCACAAAGCTCTAGCTTGTGTCAAGTTGACATAAAACTGTCCAGCACAGGGAATGACTGATAACGTGTTCAAGGTTTTTGGGGGGGATCCAGGAATTTTGGACAATTTCCTCCCACAATGGTTAAAAACCTGCCGGAAGGAATATTGTGAGAGCATGATGGCCAGGCCAGTGACTTTTTCAAAGTGCAGACCAGAACGTGAGAAGCTCTCATGGACAACAAGGAAAAGGGCCTACAGTGTTCCTAGAAAATCTAAAGGGTCAGAGATTAGACATTAGGTAAGGGATGCTAAAAATTACACTTTGTAACTCTCAGTTTGCCACACATATTAAAATGGCGGGGTGGGGTGGGGTGGGGCAACCGAATGACAAAAGGGAAACCAAAAGAGTTACTGAGGGAGGCCCAAATAGTTCTATGTAAGGAGAAACAAAGAAAAACACAAGCTAAAGGCTACTTGTTAGCAATCATAAACAAGACTAGTGAGGGTGGAAAAGATCTGGAAAATCAGGGTTTAAATGTAAGGAAAGAAAATACTGCAAATGCACAGAAATGCCATGTTTGCCATTTTAAGATCAATACAGAAATGAAGTCCTCATGACTTTTGATGAAGATTAAAAGACACTGATAATCTCAAGAACAATGGCAATGGGTTTTTGATCCTACTGCACGTAATGGCTTTGTGGGAGCCTAGGCAGTTTGGATGCTCACCTTACTAGACCTGGATGGAGGTGAGTGGTCCTTAGACTTCCCACAGGACAGAAAACCGTGATTGCTCT
>NW_004949221.1:378702-421789 GCF_000317375.1 Microtus ochrogaster | reverse complement strand
GGGAGGGAAATGGGAGGCGGTGGCGGGGAAGAGACAGAAATCTTTAATAAATAAATAAATTAAAAAAATATATATATAAAGACACTGATAAATGTCTTTAGTCTTCTAAACCTGCAGAAATAGTGTTAACTGTGGAGCTATTTGACTCTGCCTGTGCTGCCCTTCCTGCCATTTTTATTGCTAGAATATTCCCTCATATTTATGCCATTTTGTAAGTGTTCCAAACCTCACTATCTATACTCTTTTTTTCTAAATACAAGGGGAACAAACAAAAACAAAAGCAGGGATATGGAAATCCAAGGTGAAAAAAGGTTTACTTGAGACTTAAACAACAACAACAAAAGTTTATGGGGGAAGGGGCTGTAGATTTAGCTCAGAGATTAATTACTAAGACTTATTGTTCTTACAGAGGACTAAGGTTCAACTCCCACAATCTACATGGTAGTTCACAACCATCCATAATTCCAGTTCCTGGAGATCTGATGCCCTCTTCTGCAAATACACACATGAACACAAAACACATATAAAGTACAATGAGTCAATCTAATTTTAAATTATCTTAAAAGTTGTGCAGTTAAAAGTATATTGTCACACCCTCCTCTAATGTATAGCCTGGTGAATAGGTAGACCTAGAAAAGATTATATTGAGTGAAATGACCCAGACCCATAAAGACAAATATCACATGTTCTATATCATCGGATGCTTCTTGTTCCAAATTTTAAGAAATAAGTATAGTCCCCACCCTTCATCAAGAAAAACTGAAAATTCTCTCTGCAGCAAATAAGAGACCATTAAAGAAAACCACAACAAATCAAATTTGATGGATCTGATAGGATAAAATTTAGATAGACAGAATAGACAAAACAAAATGCTGGGAGAAAGAAGCAGATTCAGGCAGTTGCCATGATTCTCCCACCCGACACAGCCGCAAATTAAGATCTTCCCTACTAAGCCACCTCATGGGCTACACAAAATATTAAAAATGGATTAAATCAATATATAAAAGCTAGCCAATAAAAGGCTAAAACTAATGGGCCAAGCAATGTTTAAAAAAATACAATTTCCATGTAATTATTTCAAATAAAACTAGCCGTACGGGCGACCAGCCAGGTGCCAGAAACGCAGCCAGCCATTCCACTCACAACACAAATTGCAGAGCTGTGGAACCCTGTCCCATTGGTTAAAAACACAACACGATTTCCACACCTGAGGCAGAGGGGAAGATTGCAAAAGAGGGGTCAGAAGGACTTTAAGAAACAGAAGATCAGGGAGTTTGCTGTGAGATTGTGTCTTTCAGTAATGTTCAAAGACTTCCTAAGCATGAGCTGAACAAGGACCACAGCAAGGGACGTACAAAAGTGGAGGAGGGAAACACGGTGAGCTTCAGCGCTATACAAAGAACTGCACGCAAATTAAAAAATCCTGAGAATGGGAGAAATAGTCTTTCCAGAGAAGAGCTGGTAACCAAAAGGTTACTCAAAACCAAATAGTCATCCCTCAAAACATACGTACAAGTGATAGCATAGAGACCAGGCACGATATATTTAGGAATACATATGTATATGTAAATATACATATGCATGTAGCAACAATTAATGAAAAAAAGTGACTGTGAGTTCTTTTAGACTTTTTTCTTATACTCAAAATAGATTTTTTAAATGCAATATATTCCGATCACGGTGCCCCCAACTTCTCCCAGGTCCTCCCATCTGCACTTTCATAAAAATCCACACACTCTCTCTCATCAGAAAAACAGATGTATCAAAATGAACATAAAATAAAACAAAATCAAGCAAACTAGAGTAAAACAAAACAATCAAATGAGAAAAAGAGTCAAAGGAAAAATACAAGAAACATGTAGAGACACAAATATTCATTCACAGAGAAATTTCATAAAAACACAGAATTGGAAACTGTGATATAAATGAAAAAGATCCATGGGGGGGGGGGACAAAGCAGTATGAAACAAAGAACATCCAAAAAATGTTATTGTGTGTTGGCCACCTACTTCTGAACATGGGGCCTGCCCTTACAAGTGGTTAGTATATTTAGTGAGATTCTATTGGAGAATACTAATTTTTCCTTTGGGAACAGTTATCAATTGGAGATAGCTTCTGGGTTAGGGGTGGGGGATTGTGTCCACTAGGACTCCATCTGGCTTAGATACATACAGGTCCTATGTCTGCTTCCATGGTCCCTGTAAGTTCATATGTGCTTCCATCCTGCTGTACTCAGAGGGCCTTATCTCCTTGGTGTCTTCTATCTCCACTGGTTCTTACAGTCTTCCTCTACTTCCATACGGTTCTCTGAGACTTGGGGACAGGGATTTGATAAAGATGTTCTATTTAGGATTGTCTGTTTCAAGGTCTCTCAGTCTCTGCATATTGTCTAATTGTGGGTCTCTGTATTTGTTTCCATCTACTTCAGGAGGAAGCTTACTGATGGTGACCGAGCAAGGCATTGATCTTTGAATAAAGCAGAATACTATTAGGAGTATTTTTTCTATGTATAAACAATGGTATTCAGTTTCCCCTATGTCTCCAGCTATTGGGGACCCTACCCCAACCTCCTCGGTTATGGATGACCCTGGGTAGTGCCGCAGAAATCAGGACACAGGGGATGCAGAGTAGGAGATACAACTGCATACTTTATTGCAAAGCCAGTGTTCTTTTATAATACTCAAATCACAATTCAAACTAGGTTCCCATAAACATAAAAATAGTTTCATAGACTAGTTCCTTGGTTGCAACTAATTTCAAGGGCTTCATGCCCTAGCTAATCTAAACAAAAAGCTCAGTGTTATGGGAATAACTCTTGTTGTAATATAATATGTAAAAACACCTCATCAGAAGACAAACCACAACCTAATCAGAGCCTTTGACCTACAGTGCACATCTGTGTTCTGAAGGACTGACCATTGGCAGGGCACTCTACTGATGGGAGAGGTTTGCCTCCTCCCAACTTGGTTTGCCAAACTTATCAGCAAGAATGCTACCTCAACTCTCCCTTGCACAGAGTTTCTATGCAGTTCAAAATTAGCCCTCTACATCCAGCCTATGTACTCTTAGGTTCTTGGTCACCAGAGCAGTGTTGGGGATGGTTTTCATTTCATGGAGTGGGCCTCAAATCCAATCAGATATTGGTTGATATCTTCACAAGCTTTGTTATTATTGCACTAGTACATCTTACAGGTAGGACACCGCTGTAAATAGAAGGGTTTGTAGCTGCATTTATGTTTACCTATTGATAGTCACCTTTCACCTTTGGTAATGTGAATAGTATTTCCCGGTGCAATGAACACTAGGCCATAGGAGTAAAAGCTTTATGTAGGCACCAGCTCAACTTCTCCATATTCAAGGAATTTTGTATGTGTTGTCTTCAACAACAGGGCCTTACCATCAATGTGTGGAGAACAACCAATAGCATTGAAAATAGTGTGGCTTGTGCTGGTGTTCCCATAGGACCCCTTTTGCCAACAACTTGAGTAGATATAAAACATTCTTGGAACTAGAGGTTTCAGTTGGTTTCGAGAGACATCCAGTTGAAGCTCCAAAAGAAGACCATGATAGTTTCAGTCTTAAAGACTGATGAAATTATCAAAACTGAGAAATGGGAAAATTAACAGCTATCAACAGGGGATCAATATGTGTCAGTGGATAAAGACAATTGCCACTAAGCCAGTCAAAGCATTCAATCCCTTCCACACAACCGAAGGAGGGAACCAGTACTTGCAAGTTATTTTATGACACCATCTCACACATATAGTCACACATAAATAAATAACTAAATAAATGTCACTTAAAAATTTAACAAACCATAAGTGAAGACAGATATGGCAGTTTACACCTATAATCCCAAACTTGGGAAGATGAACTAGGAAAACTACATTTGTTTTATGGACATTCTGGATTATCTAGTGAGTTCCATTGCAGCCTGATGTGCAACAAGGGCCAGATGTAGTAGCATACTCCTATAGTTACACAGCTTTGGGGGAGGTAGAGCCAGGAGTACCAGCAGTTCAATACTTTCTTCAATTCCAGAGGATAAGAGCTAGCCTGGAGAACACAAGACCCTCTCTCAAAATAAATAAATAAATAAGTAAATGTGAAATGCAGGAATGGTAGTAAGGGCCTGAAATACCAACAGAGCTAGCCTCAAATTATTGTCCTTCCTACTTCTGAGTCCAGGCATGTATTGAGCCACAATGATTCTCTGAAAGTCTTTTTTTTTAAAATATATGTGTGCATCTGTTTCAGTTTATGTCACTTTTGTGTAGATGCCTACAGTGGCCAGAAGAAGGCATGGATTTCTGGAGCTGGATTTCCAGGTGGTTATGAACTACCCAATGTGGTTATAAGCACAATTTCTCAGGAAGAGCTATACTCACTCTTAATGACTTAGCCATCTGTCCAGTCACCTGATATTTACACTTTAAAAATAAAGCATGGTGTCTGGAAGGATGGCTCAATGGTTAAGAGCACAGACTACTATTCTAGGGGGCCTGGGTGTGGTTTCTAGCTTCCACATCAGGGAGTTCACAGCCACCTGTAATTCAGGACCAGGGATATCTGCACCTCTAGCCTCAGAGGATGACTGCACTCTTACATACACATACACACCCATATGTGTAACTGAAAATAATAAAAATATTTAAAAAGTAGCAACAGAATAGTATGAAGAATTTCATACCAGCGCACAAGGAGATGTAGATAGAAGTGCAGATCCCTCAATGATACTGAAATTTATTTTTGTTGCTTAATAAATGTAATATCTGAATTATTTTCCACACACTATCACTAGAAAAGTTTCCCATTTGGAAATTCTATTTTTAGAAGTTTTGCTGATGACTTCTTCCAAACATTTGTACAGTTATGAGATTAAACTTTTCAAAGCTAGAGAAAGAAGAAGCACAGTCCGATACAGTTTATCAGACCAGGAAATAACGTGATAAATAGTTCAAGGAAACCAGAAAATGGCAAAGAAAAAAGATATCTCACATCAGCCTAGATGTTATCTCTTTAAAAAATGAAGTCAACAACATGGGACTTGGAAGATTCTATTTTAGCTGGATGGAGTCTGATAGCCTCCTTCTAGCAATCTAGATTTCTTTTTTATTTTTAAACTGAAGATACATTTTTTTTCTCATGCTGTATATGCTGTTTACTCTTTCCCCTCCCTACTGTTCCCACATTCCTCCCATATTCCTTCCCATTCACTTCCTTTCTGTCTCTCATTAGAAAAGAACAGGCTTATAGGGAATATCAACCAAAAATGAAACAATAAAATATAATAAGATAAAGTAAAAACTTCCATTTTGAAGTTGCACATGGTAATGCAACAGGAGGAAAAGAGTTCCAAGAGCAGAAAAAAGAGTCAGAGACCCACTCATTTTCAGTCAGGAGCCACATAAAAGTACTAAGCTAATAGCTATAATACATACACAGAAGAACTGGTATAGAGCTATGTAGTTCCTGTGCTTGCTGCTTTAGTCTCTGTGGTCTCATGTGCGCTTTGCTCAATTGACATAGTAGGCTGTGTTCTCCTGGTGCCCTCCATCCCATTTGACTCTTAGAATCTTTCTGCATCTTTTTTCCTGGGCATTCCTGGTCTCTGAGAGGAGGGCTTTTATGGAGACCTCCAATTTAGACTCTCTCTATATATAATGTCTTGCTGTGGGCCTCTGCAACTGTTACCACATGCTAGCAGAGGAAGACTCCCTGCTGATGACTGGATAAGACAGTGACCTGCCGGAGTTTGCGCTAGCAGTTTACAGGTTCCACAGAGGAGAAAAGGAGTTGATGAAGGAGGACTGAGTCACGCATTGGTGGTTGGGAAAATCTTGCAGCCTGACAGACTGGCTGTCATGGTGTTTCTTTATTTATACAGAACCTGGTAATCAGGAAAAGATTCATGTTGTTTCAAAACATAGATCATATCATTTCTGTCCCTGGGCACATATATCATCTGTTCTTGCCCATCTGGGGTAATAAATTTAGTCATCATTGATAAACCATTATAGAACAGGATATCTTTTAAAGTCATTCTTCCTCATCAACCCCATAACCCATATTTTAATTATCTACTAGCATATTTTGCCACAGCATGACAGCCTGTTGACAGGCTCAAAGCTCTTGCAATTTCAAGGACAGAAAGAAAATCTCCAAACTAGCCCAGGCAAATTAACTGTTAATTGCCAGGGTGTCAGTTGGCAATAGGGCTAAGAAAAATTCCCTGGTCAAAGCTGCTGCAGTTATTATTCGATGCCTGGCATAATGCAATGCTTACATTGTATATCTTTATAGAATTTATTTATATGTATAATTGGGTAATTCTTTTGTTTCTTGGTTACATCACACCACAGTGGCTCTGCAGAAGCTAACTTTTCTATGAAAGGGAGGTTCTGATATCTCATTATTTTATCATTTTTCTACACCATTTTGTTCATCAATCTAAGTCCCTGTGGAGGGCAGACGTAACTAAGTCAATCTAACTTTGTTGTTGTATCTTTCCTTCAGGGGGAGTATCATATGCTCAATCTTATGTGCCATGTATATATGTCCCAAGTGTTTATATATATACATATATATGTATATATACTTATGTCCCAAGTGTATAGTAGGAATCTGATCTGTTGCCAGTTTCTCTAGCCCACTGAATTTTGTTTACTTGTACTGACTGTCTTGTTCCTGAGTAAGTACAGGGAAAGATGTTCCAAGAATGTCTTGGAGCCAGAGCCTCACGAAGAGATCTCTGGTATCTTTATTTGTACCACAACCTTCAGGGCATAAAGAAGACCTTTGACTAGAGTCAGATAAGAATATCTCCTAAAAGAGTGAGGGGTAATATGCTCAGGACTTTCCTGGGGATGCTTAGAAGCACTATTCTTTGGAGAAGGCATAAATGATTCATAAGAAATTTTCCATCTCTTCAATGTCCCCAAGTTGTTCAAATATTAAAAGCCCCCCAAGCATGCAACATGTGGAGATAAAAAACAAACACTGGCATAGCAGTGATCCTTAGGTTCTGCTTTGCTGGATCTTTGTCAAGCAGCTGTGCAGGCTTTATGGCTTTTGCAGTTTCCATCAGATGTAGCTGTACCACTGATAGAGGAGTGTAGAAGACTATCATTAAGAAATATTTTATTGATTTGTTTTAGACTCATCATGTTCAGTCTTATCCTAGCTTTCTGGATTATCTACTCTCTGGTTCTTGATTATCGAAGCGGTGTCTGCTATGGGTTCTATCTTGTGAAGTGAACCTATGTCAAATCAGACATTGCTGAGCTAATACCACAAGTTCTGTGCCACCATTGTCATAGCATATTTTGCTGGCAGACAGGTCAAAGTTTGGCTGTTTTGGTGTCCATGTATCTGTTTCAGTATCCTGAAGAGTCCCTTCCCACACCAAAGAGACTAGAACCTGGGCTAAAGTCTCAATTTGGGCACCAGATCAACTACTCAATGTTCAATGGGTTATGGGGCCCTGATATCAGTTTGGAGAGAGCAACTCTTAGTCTTAGGAATAGACTGGGTGTTTGGGGATTTCCATGGAACCACATTGGCCAACAGCTCAACTAGAATGTATCCCACTGCTGCCAATAGAAGGTTTGTGTGATGGATATTCTTGGTTGTCAACTTGACTATTTCTGGAATGAACTAGAAAAATACAGAAATGGATGACACACTTGTAATCCAGATATCGAGGCATAAAGACAGAGAGTTTTGTTGGCAAATTTTGAAGTGAGAAGACAAGCACCTTTACTCCAAATCTTGAGGTGCGAAGGCATACCTTTAATCTGGGTCACACGTTCTGCTGGAAGCTTATATAAGGGCAATGGAAGATGGAAGGGATTGTTCATTTGTCACCTGCTTGCCCTCACCTTGTGAGTAGATCTATACCTTCACTGGCATTGGAGCCTATTTCATCAGGATTGCAACATTTACAGAAGAGCAGCTGAAACGCCCAGTCTTACGGGACCAAGCAACTACTAGATTCTTGGACTTTCCATTCACGGTTAGTCATTATTGGCCTGCAGCCTGCAAGTCATGTATGAATATATTGAATATACATTCATTCCATAAGTTCTATTACTCTAGAGAGCTCTGCCTAATATACCTGTGTGTCTGGAAGAGGCATCCTGTTGGGGCATCATATCCCCCATTACTATGAGTCCTCATTAGGATTACCACTCTCATACTTCCCCCGGTTCTACCCATCTCTCCATGTACTTTCTTCCTCAATTCCATTTTCTCCCATACTTGATCCCTCTTGATACTGTTGGCACCCACTCCCTATTCACCTATAAAATCTAGTCTACTTTCCCTTCCAAGGGAGATTCATGCATCCCCTCTAAACCTCTTCTCTCTACCTAACATGTCTGCGTCTATTACTGAAATTTTATTATCATTTACTTAACAACTAATATCCACTTATACGTGAATACATGCCAAATTTGTCTTTCTGGCCATGATTTTTTTCTAGTTAGATTAATGCAAATTTTAAGTCATTTTTCTCTATAGATGTTTATGGTGTTTATAAAATAGCAATTTGAAAAAAAGTCTTTGTTTAGAGTATTAAGATTATTAATGAAGTGGAAGAAAATATGAGGCAAACACCTTTATGGACAGGTGTTTCATTAAGTGGTTTGTAGAAAGTCCTTAATATATGTCTGTTCTTACAGCAATGTAATGATAATAATTATTTCTATCACTCACTCTAGATATTCTCAGCTGAATTAGGCCACTAAGAATGTTATATATTTATTCTAGTGTTGTCTCTATTGGTTATAAAATTTTGAAGTTACTCTCTTAGAATAGGCTTTATAGTTAGGTCATGCTCTGAGCACAAATATTACTCTAATTGCTTTATAGCCGCTTATGCCTTCAGATAGCAAACAATTATACATTAAGCTTGATAAAATATATCTTTAATTAAACTTCATTCAGTTAAATTTCTCTCAAAGAATGCTGATTGGCAGTTATTAAAACATTCAAATTCTTTTTCTTTGTTTTAAAACTTGATGATAACTAAGGTTAAAAAATTATGTTTAAATATTAAACTATCTGGAGTAAGTGTTCTTTCTAAGATGAATAATTTGGAATAAAATAATACTAATTTGATGTTGTCAATTCTGATGCCTTTATTTAAAACTGAATTATTTTAAGGATACCTCTTCATTCTCTTTTAAATCAATTAACTGCTAAATGTAATCCAAAATTGCAATGCCATGCAAACACCACTGAAATGACAATAAAGTTTATGTTTTTAAAAAAGTTCAAAATAACATAGACAACAATGAGGACTCTAAGAGAGACATACATGGATCTAATCTACATTAGAAGTAGAAAAATGACATGATCTCCTGAGTAAATTGGGAGTATGGGAACCATGGGAGAGGGTAGAAGGGGCAGGGAGAGGAAGGAAGGGAAGCAGAGAAAAATATACAGCTCAATAAAAACAATAAAAAAATTAAAAAAGATTGGAATGAAATAACTGTGTTTGCATCAGCTGGGATTGTCAAAGAAAGCAGGGAAATGTGGCAAACTGCTGCCACTGAAACCACACTTTGTGAATTTGTTGTTAGTCAATAAATTCTGACACTGTAGGCAGAGGAAAAAAAGGCTCAAAATAATTTTTCCACTATCCTGAAAATGAACTGAAGACTGACAACAAGGAAAGCATGGAATTTCTGAAAGAGTTATTTTTGTGGGATTCTTAACTTGCCTTATTCCCATCCGTTTTTCCTTAGGTTCGTAGTGACTTTACAAATCAATGTCCTGCAACCATAGTAGCTGTATAATTGTCAGGGTTTTTTAGAGGAACAAAAATCAATATATAGTATAAAAGAGGGTTTGCTAACCTGTCTCACATGATAGAGGTTCAGAAGTTCAACAATGGCCATTTGGAAACTGGAGAGACTGAGAACTTGGTAGCTGCCCAGTCCATGAAGTTGGATGCTTCAGCAGTTCCACTCTGGCACTGAAGGTCTGGAAGTCTGGAACATTTATGGAGAGCTGCTGGCATTTAATGTATTGAAAGACTGAAGAAATTGGGTCCTGATGGCAGTGGCAGTAGCAAGAGCAATGAAGAGGTCCATGCACTTGCTATCAAGAAGGTGGGCAAGCAGTTCTGCTCCCTCCTTAGACCTCTTTGTGTCCGGGCTACTACTGGGAAGTGTCACCCACTCTGGAGAAGTGTCTTTCTTTCTCGGTTAATTCCTACTGGAAATTCCCACCAGGGCTTGTCTTAGTTGACTCTAGAACACTTATCACACTGTGACTGAAACACCTGAGCCGTCCTAGAGAGTACAGAACAGATTTATAATTGTCCCCTGTTTCCATAAAGTAATAATCATAAAATTGTGCCTGCTAGATCATGCAACTGTGACTGACCACTGATATGAAAGGTGGAGTATAAAATGGAAAAACTTCAGAAATAGGAGTACTACGTTACTAAATTTCTTACGTCCAACCACAAGTGTGCAAATAATAAAAAAATTAGATTTTACCATGATTAAAAGCTTGTTTTTTTCACATGATACCACCAAGACAATGACATGAAAGCCCATAAAATGGAAGAAAAACAACCAGTAGACTTGGGGGCGGCTCTTTTTCTATTTATTCTTTTCTTTATATCCCAAATGAAGTTTACCCTCCCCCTTCTTTTCCTGGTCCCCCATTTCTTTCATATTCACTTCTTTTCTTCATTTTGCCTTCAGAATACATCAGCTCTATCAGGAATATCAACCAAACATGGCATAAAAAGTGACACTAAGACTAGGCACATATCCTCATATGAAGGCTAGACCCAGTAGGAGGACAAGGGTCCCAAAAACAGGCCAGGCAAGTGTGTCAGAGTCTGCTCCTTTTCCTGCTGTTAAGAGTCCCACAAGAATACCAAGTTACACAACTATAACACATGCAGACAACCTAGGGATACCTATACAGATTCCCTTATTGTCAGCTTAGGCTCTGTGCACCTTGTGAGCTCTGGTTAGTTGATTCTGTGGGATGTGTTCTTGTGGTGTCCTTAAGCCCTCTGCTTCCTACAGTCCTTCCTTTCCCTCTTCTGCAGGATTTCCGAGTTTGGTCTAATGTTTACCTGTGGGTCTCTGCAGTTGCTTCTATCAGTTTCTGGATGAAGTTTTTCTTATAGTTATTGTGTTAGGCTATGGACTATGAGTATAGCAGAATATTAGAATGTTGTTAGTAATTATTTCATTGACTTTTTAATTTTTTTATTTTAATCTTTTATTTTTTGCAGGTCTTGTTTGGTTCTATCCTAGGTCTCTGGACTATCCATCCTCTGGTTTCTGACCCTCCAGGCAGTGTTAAGCATGGGCTCCCTCTAGTGGCATGAGTATCTGTAGTTGGAGGCCACTCGTTCCTTCTGGGCTGCTCAGACTAGAAATAACCACTCCAAAACTATATTAATTAAATCACTGCTTGGCCAATCACTTGAGTGTATTGTTAGCTAGCTTATATCTTAAATTAACCCATCTCCATTAATCTGTGTGTGGCCACGTGGTTGCGGCCTACTGGTAAGGTTTAGTCTGGCATCCAGCATCTGTCTGCTGATGCGGCTGCATGGTTTCACACTGATCCACCTACTTTCTCCCAGCAATCAGTTTAATTTTTCTGCCTAGCTCTATTCTGCCCTATGACAGGCTAAAACAGTTTCTTTATCCACTAACCAATAAAAACAACACATATACAAAAGAACTTCTTACACCAGGTCTCAAATGGTGGGCCACTCCTACAAGTCTGTGCCATTATTACTCCAGCACACCTTGAAGGCAGGGCAAAATGTAGGTTAAAGTTTTTGTGGCTGAGTTAGTGTCCCAATCCCTCCACTGGAAACCTTACCTGGTTACAGAAGATGACAGGTTCAGGATATATATTCCCAATTACTAGGAGACTTTGCTAAGGTCACCGTTGTAAATTCCAGGGAGCTTCCATTGTTTCTATCCCATCCCTCTAAATGCCTCCCTAATTCCAGTCATCTTTTCCAGTACTCTCTCCATCCACACTCCACCAGATCTCTCCCATTCCCATCTTTACCTGCCTTCAGTCCATCCACAAAATCTATTCTATTTCTCCTCTTGAGCTCTCCTTGTTACTTAGCGTCTCCGGGCCTGTGAATTGTAGCATGATTATCTTTTATTTTGTAAATAACACCTACTTATAAGTGAGTAAACACCATGTTTGTCTTTCTGGGCCTAGGTTACCCCAGTCAGGATGACTTTTTCTGTAGTACTATCCATCAATTTGCCTTCAAATTGCATGATGTCATGTTTTTAATAGCTGAGTAATATTTGACTCTGTAAATATAGCTTTAAATTTTACTAGAAAGTGCTACATTTGCTGACAAGAGAGGAAAGCAATGAATAGCCCTACCAAGCTGTAGCTATGAAGCACAACGATAACTAACATGGTAAGATAACTCTAGAGGTGCAGTAGCACCACTCATATTTGAGTGGCAGCCAATGACAGCCTAATTGGATTTAAAGCTCACTTAACAGGAGGAAAATCATACCTGGTACTAAACAACTACCCTGGTTTAGCAAGGTAATGCATGTAAAAGGAGAACCTTGTACTTTGATATTTATCAGACCAGCATAATTCCTATCTGTATTCTAAGATGTATCCTTGCATTCACAAATAAGTGGAGCTTTTACCCCTTATCACAGAAACTTCTCTTTGTAGCAAACCTGAAACCATTTCAGAAAACCACAATGAGTCATAATGCACAGATCAGTTGATCATGGGGAACCAGACTCATTGTGTCATGTACAACACAACTTCTGCACCCAAGGCTCAGGAAAAAAACATGGAAGGAAAGGACAGAAAGATTATAAGAGCCAGAGGACTAGAAAATTTGTTGGGATATTGTGTCTCTCAAATTATGAGCTGCACTCATGATACCTCAAAACAAAAACAAGTTGTGAACAATGACATTCTAATTCTAAGGAAGAAAATTTCATGGGTCTTGTCTTGGTTAGGGTTTCTATTGTTTTGACAAAAAAGATGACCAGATATTTAGTTTTTTCCTTCATTTTTTTTTTTGAGACAGGGTTTCTCTGTAGCTTTTGGTACCTGTTCTGGAACTAGTTCTTGTAGACCAGGCTGGCCTCGAACTCACAGAGATTTGCCTGCTTCTACCTCCTGAGTGCTGGGATTAAAAGCGTCTGCCACCACTGCCTGGCTTTCCCTTCATTCTTCCAAGTTCAATCCCCCAGTCTTATCCCAAGCTCTTCAGCAGATCTTATAATTTCCTAACATGTCTTGTCTGCCTGGCTGAGATCATAGCAGAATATGAATCTATCAAAGTGGTCGTGTCTTCAGTTTGCACTAGTCAAGCTAGACCTAAGATTTGGTACCCATGATCTTGATTCCAGAAATAAATGTGAAGACATTGTACACACTGTTGAACTATAGCACTGTTGCTCTGTGCCTGATTTCCACACATATTCCCATGTTGATTATATGGAGAAGCCCTAGACACTGTGAACACTGATAGAAGTCATGTTCAGACCACGTGCACCTTGAGTGCTGCCGGTTGTGCCCAGAGTCCACATCTCACGGAACAAAAATTGTTCTTGGTAATGAAATAGATCATAATGCTTAGAAAATAAAATAAAATTTTGGAGTCAGATGCCTGGGTCTATTCATACCTCTATTGCTCTAGCCATTACATCAATAACAGTTAATGTACTCAACTGTATACAAGACTAGCAGTGCAGCCCCCACACTCTAAGCTAGGCTTATCCTATCATCTCCAGAGTAGGTTTAGTTGTATACACTGTGCTCATTCCTTTCAACACTTCTTACCTTCTCCACAAGAACCAATTTTGGTTCTTACCAACCATGTTAAGATCATAACCTTATGTAACTAAAAATCCATGATCTCTGTCATCCTATGGGTGCTTTGGACACCTGTACATATGTAGCATGCACGTGCACACTGAAACACAGTCATATATACGAGTAAAATAAAAATTAAATATAAACAGGATAGAATGGTGTCATGATACCCAGTTGATGTTATTAGTCTATTGATCAGAAGACACTGAAACTAATTTGTGGGGCTTCTGGCATGCATATTGGACTCTGAGAACCATGCCCTTTCTTTCCTTTAACTGATCAGTCATCCACACCTGTCCTTCAGCTATAAAGAGGCTGAAAACCTAAAGTGAAAAACATCCAGTAAAGGAAAAGTAGATTATGCTCTGAGAGGTATAGGGAGTTGATTGAGTTTAGTGGAGATTCAGGCCGAACAATCTGAGACATAGCCTTGCTTCACTCTGATGTTGTAGGAAAGAACTGTAGGAGCCCTCCAAAAGGACCATTATCCCATTTTCCATTCTGTAGATCTTCTATTAAGACAGAGTTCAAATAAGCAAAGGATAGGTGGGAGGTGAAATCTTCTAGCTCACACCCACTTCGCACTGGCTAAACCCATACTTCCAGTGGATCTACATTCATGGTTCATTTCCATGCTCATGTCACTCACACCCCCCTTCTCAGAACCTGGCAGCTACAAACATTTAACATGTAATCTATTCATGCGATTACTATATGTTCACAGAAAGAATTTACTCAAATTATCCTGTGAATCAAGTATTTCTAAGATGAACTTATCATCTCTAGAAACTCAGTATCTCCTAAGAACATCACTCGGGCCATCCTTGACCTGGATTCTGGGCTCACAGAGTATCACAGTCAGCACATGAATCTTGGGTGGATTACCCACAAAGTTGTTACTTCTTTTCAAACATTCCTGACATTTTCAAAATTGCAACAAAACAGTGAATCATCTTTAAGCACAATATAATCTTAGTAAACACCTAGGTGGAGACTGCTGTAACCCAAGAACACACAAAATGATACAAGAGGATCAAACACCTGCTTGGGCTTCCTGAAGACCTCTTCTCAAAAAAGGTAACAACAGCAACAATAAAAGACACTGATTTCCCACTTACTGATGAGTTTTTTCAGTCATTTTATCTCTGAATTTTGACAAGTTGCTATTTTCAGTGTTAACTGCTACCCACTGGGCAATGGAGGCTGAAAAGCCTTACTGATACACAGATACAAAGATGAATTTGCAGAGGGCAATTTCAAACTATTTTTATTTAGTTAAGTAATATTAATAGATCCCTCCATAAGATCTATAAACACCTCAGGTATGAGTTCTTGTCCAGATTTACAGTACTAGACATGAGTTTCCTCTTGTGAAGCTGGCCTTAAATCCAATCAGAAAGCTGTCGGTTGCACTAATAACATCCATGCCACAATTGCATCAATGGGCATATCCTGCCAACCTGAGACTTAATGTTATTCATCTGGCTCACGACTAGCTAGTGAGTGACATGTGACTACCCACTAGTTGCCTGCATTGTACCTTCTGATACTGTGAAACAAGCTGATAGGGAATAAACATTCAGATCATTACCAGTTTGATTTATTCAAGTCTTGTAGCTAAAGTGTCATGTTATCTTAGGGATCAAGTCTTCTGTGATGATTTGAATGAGAATGACCCTCATATGCTTGAGGACTTACTTCCCAGTTGGTGGAACTTTTGGGGAAGGGTTAGGAGGTGTGACCTTCTAAGAATGTGTATGTTACCAGGGACAGGTTATAATGTTTCAGAAGACTCTCAACATTCCCAGTTATCTTTTTCTGGCTTGGTACTTATCTCAAGATGATAGCTCTCAGCTACTGTTCCTGCCCCATGCCTGCCTGCTGCCATGTTCCCTGACATAATTGTCATAGATCAACCCTTTGGAACTATAAACTGCAAGTTAAATGCTTTCTTTTATGAATTGTCAACAGCAATAGCAAAGTTGCTAAGGCATCTTCCTGTCGAGTTATTCTGGAAACCCAAAAGCTATTTTAGTAGTCTATAATGTCTTGGAAGTCTTTGATATCTGTCTGCCAAATAACTTAAAGAGAGGTATCACATACCTGTGACCATGATTTTTCTTGACAAGCTGTAGCTTCTGGAAGGAACATTATGCCATGTGTTGACTAATTCCATTCCAATTACACACACACACACACACACACACACACACACACTGACCATTTTTTTTAGAATTTTACAAATATACACAATGAAATATGATCAGATCATACATAATCCTGACTTTCCCCTTCCCATTCCTCAGCATATGAAATAGTAGGTTTCCATGTGACTTTTTATAATCTCCTTAATGCTTAGTGTTTTTTACTCTTCCTTACACCCCCATCCTACCTTCTTCATTTTAATCTTCCCCATTATTCTCCTCTATACTTCATATCACCTTTAAACTATCACTTATCCCTTAAAATACTTTACTGTTTCCCTCCCTACATCTGTTGCTTCCTAGTTTTCTAGGCTTTTTAAATGAGGATTTTTTTTTAAAAAAATTATCCTTGGTCTTTTGTGCTTTCACATAAAATTTTAAATTATTGTATCTACCCATGTCTGTGATGTGTCACACTCCATGGCCCCCACACTCAGAGAACCTCTCAGGAAAGGTGCATAGGAAGATTGTAAGAGTCAGAATTCAGACTGCTGCAACTCACAGACCTCACAGGGCTGTTGTACTCAGGAATTCACAATTGCTGGAGCTGCCTGTAGGAGACTTAAATGAAATTATGCCAATCAATTACCCAGCATGAAGGAGAAAGAAGCTGACCAGCTTCATTCCTAGCTCAGGATCTACTGGCATTTAATGACTTCTGAAGGTGGGAGAGTCCTACTTTGTTTAGAGATGTGGCTCCCTGTATACTGACAAAGCTTCAGTGGATAGTTCCATAAAATTTGGATAGCACTAATTTTAGTTTGTCTTTAAAGAATAAATGAAAACATTATTTTTGAATTTTTTTAAACCCAGAGAGCTTGAGGTGACAGAATCTGGAGCCACCAAAGCCACAGTACTGTGGAAACAAGGTGTTACCAGGGGATGTCAGTTTCCTTTCCTGTAGGGCTGCTGAAATGACTAGCTCATGACAAGAAAGAGGACTTACTCTTCAAAAGCAATGTTCTGTGTGTCTGCGTGTTTGGAAAGCACTGTCCCCCTAAAAGCTACAATGTTTTAGATATAGAGAAAGGTGACATGACACTTACCCTCACAACCTTTCTCTGTCTTGTGAGATATGAAGAGAGGGAGGAAACAACCTTAGTGTTGGAGGGAGTTCTCCCATACAGTCAGGTCCTGACACTTCAAGACAACTTTCAATAATTCAAAAGGTACTCAAGAGGGCAATACATTTACATAATAAAGGAGAACCCTATCACAAGAAAACTCTCTAGAGCTGAGCCTGACACTTGAAACAACAGTTCAGGCAGGTGAGTATATATCATGTGTTATCACAGGTGACAAGGTGGCACCTTTGGGAAGAGGAGATAGAAAGGGTCTGGTGTTTGACTGGTCCAGGTCTCATAGCTGGCATACGATAGAAAATGTCCTAAGATCCAGATGTTGATTTCCTTACAAGAACTTTCCTCAAAACCACCCTCAGGGATAATCTATAAATTATGGCCCTTTTAGGGACCCAGGTAATCATCTTGTATGAGGGGACCACAGGGATACTGAAGAGTTCCCTCAGTAAAAGTGAAGACTATATCTCTGGCACAGCAGATTCTCCTGGAGTCTAGGAATAAAGCCATGTAACTGTGTGATAGACCAAAGGAAGCAGGACTCTGGAGTTCATTGACACAGAGCATGACTTGCAAAGCAAAGGCAGATGATAATTACAAACCCCAGGAGATCCAAGACAGATATGTCTTCACCTGGCTCTACTAGTCCTTCCATTCAGGAATCAGTTTAAGTGCAACCTCCACATGGTGTGACTTTCTCTGTGCCACTGTTCAAACAGAGCCACTTTGTTTTTACCTGCTTCCTTACAGGGATCCACCCCAAACCCATCATCTGGGATGAACCCAGTTCTATGATTTCGTCAGAAAGCCAAATGGCATGTGGTGTTATAGAACTTTATATGTGAAATATATATTCCGCATAAAGAAGAGAGCCCACAATCCTAGGAAAAAAGTGATCTCATTCAATCTTGGGAACAAAACCAAGTTCTCCATGCTATCCATGACATAGCAGCATGCAGGGAGATGCCACGGTTTCTATTGAGGTCCTGTTGAGTGGTGACAGCACAGTGATGCTCTGGATCTTGTGCTGTCATGTGAAAGAACACTAAGAGGTTTCTATCCAAGGGTCTACCTTCAGAAAATAATTCTCAAGGAAGTGCCCCTCCTGCAACCCATTTCAATGGAAACAAGTGGGCTGTGTGAGCCCATTTAATAAGCTTATTATTCTCTCTTTGGTGTCTACAGCAAACCTAGCCTGCCTGTCAAGTGCAACCCTATAGCAGCCTGAGGGGAGAATATGACCCTCAAGTGTTCTCATATCAGAAATATAACAGGTTTATTCAAGTCAAAGAAAAATAATCAAACCTCTCTAGGACATTGGAATCACAGGTGACATCCAATGGGCAGTTCTAGGCCCTGTTTCCTGTGGAACCCATGACCCTCAGCTATAGGGGTACATTAAAATATGATGGTTAGTAAAATACAAATCCAGAGCTATAATCGGTACTCATTGACTCTTTCTAAGTCTCAGTTAAAGATTCCATATCATTAACAAAAACATTATTGAGACCCCAAATTCTTTGCCATGGACCCTGATCCCAGAGAAGCTCCAGGAGAGTGTGTATCTGAAGTATGACACTATAAGAGTCCCAGAGTGAGAGAGACAGAGACAGAGACAAAAAAATGACACATGTAAGATAGAATTAGAATGAATGAATGAATGAATGAATGAATGAATGTCAGGAACCATCTATCTCCTAAGTCACTGGCAACTTTTCACTATAGAACTGTTCAGAAAGCCCTCTCTACTAACCCATCAAGGTCCTATCCTAATCCTCTAAGATAACCTGACCATCCAGTGTTGTTTTCTCTGACATAGGCTACATTGAATTCATTGTTTTTTTTTTTTTTTTAAAAAAGGGCAAGAGGAATCTCACAATTCTTTGGCAAGAATCTCCATTCTGGCCTCTCTCAGACTGGAATTTTCCTAGGCTCAGCTATGCTATGGACAAATATGTCCTTCTTAGAGTGGGTTTGGTAATATCAGGGGAAGTATGTCACTGGGGGTAGGTTTTGAGGTATTAGAAGCTCAAGCCAGACCTAGTGGCTTCCTGCTGCCTGCAGATTTAGATATGCAACTCTCAGTTACTTCTCCAGCACATGCCTGACTGTATGCTGCCATGCTTCCCTCCATGACAATAATGGATTAAACCTCTGAAACTATAAGCCATCCCCAGTTAAATGTTTTCCTTTATAAGAGTTGCTATGGGTATGGTATATCTTCACAGCAATAAAAACCCTAACTGAGAGAGAAATTGGCAAAATGAACTGGAGTATTTCATTTTTTATTACTTTATAAATATTACAAATCAAAATTCCCACTTCCTCCCCTCTTCCCACTTCCCTCCCATTCCCCCCACCCCGATCCCACCCCCTCCAGTCCTAAGAGAGGACAAGGCACCCTGCCCTGTGGGAAGTCCATGGCCCTCTCCTCTATATCCAGGCTTAGGAAGGTGAGCATCCAAAGAGAATAAGATCCCAAAAATCCAGTACATGCAGTAGAGACAAATCCCAGTGACATTATCATTGGCCCCTCAGTCTTCCCCAATTGTCAATCACACTCAGGGGGTCAAGTTTGATCCCATGCTTGTTCAGTCTCAGTCCAGCTGGAGTTGGTGAGCTCCCATTAGCTCAGGCACACTGTCTCAGTGGGTGAACCATCCCCTAGTGGTCCTGACTTCCTTGCTCATATTCTCCCTCCTTCTACTCTTCATCTGGACCTAGGGAGCTAGGTCCAGTGCTCTGATGTGGGTCTCTGTCTCTGCCTCCGTCCGCCGCCAGACAAAGGTTCTATGGTGATATTCAAGATAGTCATCAGTCTGACTATATTGGGCAAGGTTAGTTCAGGCACCCTCTCCTCCACTGTCCAGGGTCTAACTGTGGACATCCCTGTGGGCTCCTGGGAACCCCTCTAGAGCCAAGCCTCTTGCCAATTCCAAAATGGCTCCCTCAATTATGATATCTCCTTCCCTGCTCCCATATCCATCCTTACTCCATATCAACCATCCCACTTTCCCAAGCTTTCCCCATCCCCCTTCTCTCCTCTATCTCCCCTTCTCCCTTTCCTTCTACCCCTCCCCTGATATAGGAGGGTCTTCTGTTTTGAGTTGATTTTATTGGTTAATAAAGAAACAGCCTTGGCCTTTTGATAGGACAGAAAATTAGGTATGCGGAGTAAACAGAACAGAATGCTGGGAGGAAGTGAGGCAATTGCCATGCCTTTCCTCTCTGGGTCGGACGCCATGGAGCCAGCTGCCAGGTCAGACATGCTGAATCTTTCCCGATAAGACATCACCTCATGGTGCTACACAGATTATTAGACATGGGTTAATCAAGTTGTGAGAATTAGCTGATAAGAGGCTAGAGCTAATGGGCCAGGCAGTGTTTAAAAGAATACAGTTTCCATGTTATTATTTCTGGGCCTAAGCTAGCCATGTGGGAGCCGGGCAGAATGAAAAACAGGCCGGCCCACAGCTCACTGCACTCCTCCACCCCAATGCTCCCAACTTTTGCCTGTTGATCTTGTCTGCTTCCAGTTTCTAGGAGGATCTATATATTTTTTAATTTGGAGTCACCTTATTACTTAGATTCTCTGAGATCATGAACTATAGGCTCAATGTCTTTGTTTATGGTTAGAATCCACTAATGAGTGAGTATATATCATATTCGTATTTTTGGGTCTGGGTTATCTCACTCAGGATAGTGTTTTCTACTTCCATCCATTTCCACGTCAAATTCAAGATGTCATTCTTTTTTACTGCTGAGTAGTACTCTAATGTGTATATGTGCTACACTTTCTTTATCCATTCTTCCATTGAGGGGCATCTAGGTTGTTTCCAGGTTCTGGCTATTACAAATAATGCTGCTATGAACATAGTTGAACAAATGCTTTTAGTGTGATTGGGCATCTTTTGGGTATATTCCCAAGAGTGGTAGTGCTGGAGCTGGATCCTGAGGTAGGTTGACTCCCAATTTTCTGAGAAACCGCCACACTGATTTCTGGGATTGGAGTATTTCTGTGATAGGCCAGACCCTTTTTTTTTTTTAGGAATGTGTACTTTGAGTTAGGAAAGAAATGGAGTGTTTTCAGTGGAGCTTAATGGGCTGAAATGGGTGATCTGAACCTGCAGAGATCTGGCTCAAGCAGTGTCAGAGAAGAATGCTAATATGTGACTTAGAGACTATTCTTGCAATAATTTGGTGAAGAATGTGGCTGCTTTTTGTCTTTGTTCAAAAATATCTGCCTGAGGCTAAATTGAAGAGTTACTGATTAACATCCCTGACAGAGGAAATTTTAAGATAGCCTGATATTGACTTTGTTTCTTGGTTATTAGTGACTATATTTATGCATATTTATAATGAAAAATAGCAAGGGGAAAATACAAAAACATACCATTGAGAAGACAGTGGGTACAAGGAAGTATAAACTAATTAAAGAAAAGCCTTAGGGTTAAGTGAAATTAAGGGAGTGGTGGCCTCAGTGGAAGACCCCACCTTTCTAAGCCCTGAAGCACAAGTGCTGAGCTGCTTCTAGACCTGGGACACAGATACAGATGCCCTGCTGAGATGACCTGACCATGGTGACGACAATTTTCTGCAGTTTGAATTCTGTTTGCTTTGGAACTAATAAGCAGACTAAACATCCTGTTAGGAATATTTCCTAAGCGAGCTCTCTGATGACGCAAAAATTCCCAATCAAGCCAAATCAAAAAAAGCTGACTTAAGAAATATCCAGGTTTAATGGTAGATCTGCGCTCTCAGGTGGCCCCAAGGGAAAAACCAGGAAGCCGCAGGAACGCAACCCCCAGGGAGGAAAAAAGGGGGACCACGTGTTCTTCTTCTGGGGTATCACTTAAGTACCCTGGGGAGTGGTCCTGACCCCACGCCCAGGGAGGGGTCATGACTGGCCTGCTGGGATTTGAAGTCCAGACCAGGCCTGGGGGCTGAGATAGATGCCAGGAACTGGGGCCTAGGCTCCCAGCCTAACAATCTGACTGTTTTAATCTTTGGGACACAGAACTCATTTTGATTAAAATATTAACTCCTCTTCACTTAAGAGTGTCGGCAGACTTGGGGTTTGACTGTTCCTCAGAGACTGGAATTGGTGTTTAATAACAACAATGTCTGTCATGGTACTCTTACTGGAATTGATCTAATGATATTTGTAACTCCTTATAGATGTTGAGGAAAGTTTGAAACACCCTGTAAAATGTTTGGGTTTAATGCATCTGTTAAGAATTTTAGATTTTTTGATCCCTTTACACTGCCCTAAAAGAGAAATGGTGTTTCTATACTGATCACACTGGGATAGTTAGAGACAGTTTTGCTAAGGTCACAAAAGGATTAGAGCATAGAAAAAACCAGAGAGAACAAGAGGAGGGATGGTTTCCCCTGGGTCACCACCCTCTTACTCTTCCCTTTGGGGACTCCCTTTTAGGATTTTTATTATTGATGGCTTTTGAACCATGGGCCCTTAATAGGCTCACTAAGTTTATTTACTAACTGGTGGCATCCAAGTCCTTTCAGGTCCTTTACCCCTGGCTTGATTTCGCTGATCAAGGTCTAGAAGAGCCCCTTGAGAGTGAGTCTCCTATTAGAGCCACATAAAACCCAGAGATATGTGTGCCTGTCCACGATAGGCATGGGCACCAGCTAAAGGGGTGTGAGGCAAAGCACTGCAGGGAGAGGACCATGCATTCTGTCTCTGGGTCTCCTGAGGAACATGCCTAATTGCATAGAAGTTGATGTCCAGAGGTATTAATATAAAAACCTAGACCCTCTCCTCCCCAAAAAGACATCTGTAACTCTAAAAAGAAAATTCTTCCACCAAGTTGGAAAGAATTTCCCCCCATCAATTAGACATGGGAGGATCAGGCCTCTGTTCCCCCCCACACACACTGGTTAATGCCTGCTCATCTACCAGATGACCTTTATTTTAACTCGCCTCATTCTAATACTTAAAAAGGGCTGACATCTCGGAAGCAAAGGCCTGTATTTTGAGATCTGCATTTTGTTTACAGCCATCTTAAGCTCACAAGTTAAGAAAAGCATTTACCTCTATCCCCTCTTCAGGGTCTAGGAAATCAACCTAGCAGAGACCTGTAGGAACCAGACTCTGGAACTCATTAGCATTTTCGTTTTTCGTCATCAACAATTACAGACCCTCAGTATTTACTTATCAGCTAGGGATGTCTCAGACCTGAATTCCAGCAGACCTAAGTTTCCTGACATCCTTCCCTTCCCCCTGACACCTTTCCCTTCCTCCCTTTGCCCGTTTGCTATATAACAGCTTCTGAGGAAATAATAAATTGGAGGGCTTTATCAGAAATCTTGTGTTGCAGTCATTTCTCATGAAAAAAAAAAGAAATCACAATAATATTCAAAAAGCTTTACCAGATTGCACTCCCACATGTAATGCAGGAGTGTTTCCTTTACAACCTCCTGAGCATAAGTTGATATCAGTGGTTTTTTATTTTGGCCATTCTTACAAGTGTAAGATGGAATCTCAGAGTTGTTTGATTTGTATTTCTCTGATGACTAAGGATGTTGAACATTTCCTTAAGTGGTTTTCAGTCATTTTAGATTCCTCTGTTGAGAGTTCTCTGTTTAGGTCTGTACTCCATTTTTTTATTGGATTATTTGTTCTTTTGATGTCCAATTTCTTGAGTTCTTTGTATATTTTGGAGAACAGACCTTTGTCTGGTGTGGGGTTAGTGAAGATCTTTTCCCAACCTGTAGGCTGTCATTTTGTCTTGTTGACCATGGCCTTTGCTTTACAGAAGCTTTTCAGTTTCATTTATTAATTGTTTCTCTCAGTGTCTGTGCTGCTGGGGGTCTATTATTGAAGTGATCTCCTGTGCCAATGAGTTCAAGTGTACTTCCCACTTTCTCTTCTATACGATTCAGTGTGGCTGGCTTTATGTTAAAGTCTTTGATCCATTTGGACTTGAGTTTTGTTCATGGTGACAGATATGGGTCTATTTTCATTCTTCTACATGTTGATATCCAGTTATGCCAGCACCATTTGTTAAATATGCTTTCTTTATTCCATTTGATTTTTTTTGGCTCCTTTGACAAAAATCAGGTGTTCAAAGGTGTGTGGATTAATATCCAGGTCTTCAATTCGGTTCCATTTGTCCTCCTGTCTGTTTTTATGGTAACACCAGGCTGTTTTCAGTACTGTAGCTCTGTAGTAGAGTTTGAAGTCAGGGATTGCGATGCCTTCAGAAGTTCTTTTATTGTACTGGATTGTTTTGGCTATCCTGGGTTTTTTGTTTTTTCATATGAAGTTGAGTATTATTCTTTTGAGGTCTGTGATGAATTTTGCTGGGATTTTTCTCGGCATTGCATTAAATCTGTAGATCGCTCTTGGTAAGATTGTCATTTTTACTATGTTAATTTTGTCTACCCAAGAGCATGGGAGAGCTTTGCACTTTCTGTTATCTTCTTCAATTTCTTTCTTCAAAAATTTAAAGTTCTTGCCATACAAATCTTACACTAGTTTGGTTAAAGTTACTTAAAGATATTTTGTGCTATTCATGGCTATTGTGAAGGGTATTGCTTCTCTGATTTCTTTCCCAGCCCTTTTATCATCTGTGTACAGAAGGGGTATGGATTTTTTTTTTTTTTTTGGTTTTTCGAGACAGGGTTTCTCTGTGGCTTTGGAGCCTATCCTGGAACTAGCTCTGTAGACCAGGCTGGTCTCGAACTCACAGAGATCCGCCTGCCTCTGCCTCCCAAGTGCTGGGATTAAAGGCGTGCGCCATCACCGCCCGGCCTGCTATGGATTTTTTTGAGTTAATCTTGTATCCTGCTACATTACTGAAAGTGTTTATGAATTGTAGAAGTTCCGTGGTAGAATTTTGGGATCACTTATATAAACTGTCATATCATCAGCAAACAGAGTCTGACTTCTTTATTTCCAATTTGTATCCTCTTGATCTCCTTTTGGTGTCATATTGCTCTAGCTAGAACCTCAAGAACTATATTGAATAGATATGGAGAGAGCAGACAACCTTGTCTTGTTCCTGATTTCAGTGGCATCGCTGGGAGTTTATCTCTATTTAGTTTCATGTTGGCTATTGGTTTTTTTTTGTATATTGCCATTACAGAATCTTTACCTTCTTTCCCTCATGGGATTGACATATATAAACATTTAAACAGCACATGCATGCAGATTCAGTATTTGATATTTACTGAGCTGTCCTCCCAGTGCTATACTGTATCTCTGTATATCTTTTGTATCTCTATCTATTCTGCCTAACATTTCTAATCCACATGCCCCTACCTTGGAGGGTATGAATCTATGGAGGCTGAACCCTGACAACTTACTTGGCTTAATTCAATGATCTTCAGTTGTACCTATTTTCTTGCATACCCTGTCTTTTGCTTAAATATGTATCTGTAATTACTATACAGTAAGTGAACATACATATGTCCACCTGTAAATTCAACACATTATACATTGATATTATTTTATAATGCAAAACCTCATCCAAATTATTATATCAAGCTTACATGTTTTGATATGTTTATTATTTACCATTTTTATAGATATATGTTACCAATCATTGGGACAAGATTTTTTTGTGTTATGTGTGTATCTGTGTGTCTTTGTGAGTTGCATTTCGTGTATTGTAGTATTTTAGTTAGTGGATGATGAAGTACCAAGGGAGATAGCTGTGAGGTCAGGGAACAAAGTCCCACTATCACACCCATATTCTCCTGACACTGATGAGCCACTTAGAAGTAGCCTTCACCCAGGTGGGCACTTGTAGATTGTCCCTCCTTTCTTCTCTTCCCATGACACAAAGGAATATCCTGTCCTATTAATGAGGTTTGGTTTTTCATCTATTTGCACCTTCTGTTTTGTCTTTACTTCCATGCAGCTTTTTCCTTTATTTTGTCTTACTTTAGTTTTTCTAGCAGGGCTTCTTCATGTACCTTCGGCTATCTTAGAATTCAATCTGTAGGTGAGGGTAGCCTTAACCTTAGAGATCTGCCTGTCTTTGTCTCACAACTGCTGCTATTAAAGATATTGGTCACCACACTGAAGTTCCTTTATTTTAAATTTTTAAAATTCCCTAATATATTAAGATATCTCTCTTTAAAAAATAACAAAAATAAAGAATTTGACTCAAATAAGAAAAACAGTGAGTAAAAATCATATTCTGAATTGCAAAATATCTGAGTGAAGGTGATATCACAAAATGTTCTTTGGGGCAAGCAAACTCCCTACTCTTCATTGTACGTTCCTTGTGGGTTTCTCCTGAAATAAAAAGAAATCTTGATAATACACTTGTCCTTGAAGAAACTATCTGTGGATCTGGCTTTAAAAATATTTTCCTTGAAGACATGATTTTGAATGTTTTCTGGTTATTATTTGTATTTTTCTCATGTTTCCCTCTTAATGTCAGTGTAATACCACAAGTAAGAAATGTGGAAGTCATATAAGATACATATACACATTTAATGTCAAATTTCACTGGCAATTACTAGTATGCACAAAAGAAATTCAAAAACATGTTACTAGATCTTTTTCTGTTCTCTAATCACTTGTATGTTATAATGGATTGGTTTAATAAATTATATTTGGAAATGAATTCAGAATTTCTACATTGACATGCATGTTATATGAAAACATCAAAAGTTCTTCTTTCTATATGTGAACTTTGTGTTTACTTTACCGATCTTTCTACTTTAGTTAGAACTTCAAGTACTAATATGAAAATTCATGGAGTAAGGAGACACTGCTGCATTGCTCCTATTTTAATGGGAAAGTTTCTGGTTACTCAGCATCAAATGTGTAGTTAATTTCAGTTTTCTTTAAACATAATCTTATTCTGACTAAGGTTGTTCTCTGTTACTATTTACTGTGAGTTCACATGATGAATGGGTGTGGGATACTGACAAATGTTTATTCATTTACATAAATGTTGTTTCTTCATCTACACAAATACCTTCACCATGTATATCATAAAATTACATTGTTGCTGTAATGAATGGGTAAATCCAACTTGTTTGTAGCATATCGACTTTTTGATACATTAAATTAAATTTGTATCACTGGCAACATTATCTTTTCTGAAAAATGAACATGTAGGCAATACTTTTAATGTGAAAACATCCCATAATGTTCTTATACAAAGTGATAGGTAATGTAGTCTTTTGCAACCATCATCATATATGTGTTCATACGGCAAAGTTAAATTTGTGGAGGACTTTACAGCTATCCTCAAGACAGATGTTTGTTCACATGTGTTCTCTTACAATACCTTTGTCAGATGTGTTTGGATGATGCTGGTCTAGTAGCTTGGGTAAAGTTGAGTGGCTCATTTTTAAGACCCGAGTTTCCAGCTGCCTAGGAAAGTCCCACTTTCCCTCTAGCATGTAAACAGGTTTGTCTAAGAGAAAGAGAATTCCCCCACACACTTACCCAAACCCCATCACTGGCACATGAGAAGGTATCTTTTCCAGTTTTGTCATGACATCATCAGTGTTAGGATGATTTGTGCTTTGGCCCCAGAGACGGAGGAGAATTCTGAATTCCTCTAAACTGGGGTCTAGCAAAAATTGAATATTCTGGAGTTCTGAAAATTACACTTCTGGGGAGTTTATGCCAAGGAATGAAGTGGGTCTTTGATTCCACATGAAATCCTACCAACTTAAATAAATGGATTCTGCGGTCTCATTCATAACATTCTTGGAAACATAATCAATCCATGTTGGATCTAAAAACCCAAAATTTCAGGAAGAGGAATCTGACCTTACAAACAGAACAAATATGTTCCTGACTCTCCACTGGTGAATTCTCTTTATCCCATTGGCACAGGTAGAAAGAATGCCTGAAGTGGGGAACTGAGTTCCTAAAAGGAATCTGTTCTGTCTGAAAAGAGAAATGTGCATCTTATTGTTACCACTGCAGAGGCTGAGTTGTGAAATATTTGTTTTACTTCCTGCATGAAGTTTTGTATTAAAAAGAAGGAAGTACAAGAGACACCCACATACAGCATCCTCTTAAGCAATGTAACCTCTGAGCTCTTTAGTCATCCCCCAACAATAGTGCAGGCTGGAAAATTGTTGATTCCTGAGACTTAACACTCAGAGTCTATTCCATGGAAAAGAACAACAGGTCACATTTTTCTTCTTGCTCTGAACTTTAGGAGTGTTCCCATATTTTACTATAATGGGAACTCTTAATTATTAGCATAGTAGTAAACTGTATTTTAATAATTATTTTAAACTAAAAATTAGCTTTGGTGTATGACAACCAATTGCAAGTCTCCATGAAACCAAAGAAAGAATCAGAATCAGCCTGGGCTGCACCAAGTGTTGTTTTTCTGCCCTGCAGTTCTATGTCTGAGCTCAGGTTTACACAAACTAGGTAGATGCTCAGCCAATGAGCTGTTTACCTATCTTTGACTAAGTGTCATTTCCTGGGAACTTGCTGACAGATATATAACCATGCTCAAGACCCGCAGACCAGCAGACTCCATTGTTTTGTTTTGTTTTTTGTTAGTCAGATGATCAGACGAAGGGGCTTGTGTAGTGGTCAGGACAGAAGTAATTCTATCAAAGATAAGTCAACTTGATTTATCTCCTGATAACATCAAAGATGTTAATTAAATTTCTGGCTCTAACTGCCACGTATTCCAGATGTAAAGCTACATGTAATTCTCCCTTGCTTCTCTTTATGAAGAAAACATGCAAAGAAAAAAGGCAATGGTCATTCAAGAAGTAATTGTAGTCATAACTATCCAATATAGCAGCAGTCAAGGAGAGTACCAACTACATTTTCAGATTCATCAACAATCACCAGTTTCAATACTAAAGCAGTATCATGCTAATTAGTTTTCTTTTTGCTTTTTGGCCAGTGTTTTTCTCATAAACATGTGAGAAACATTTCTACTAAAGTGCTAGTGATGGTTTAATCAATATTAATCATAGTATTACTAACTTATTTATATTTGCCTCCTGTATTGGAACAATGTGAGAGGAACTGTTGATTTGTGTCAGCAATGAGAAAGATGTAACTCATGGTCAACATGAAATTTTGTTTTTAAATTTCTCCTAATTATCTACAAAAGCCTAATAATATAGTCTGAGGTAGTCTTTCTTCCCTGTAAAGCATGATGATTTGTTTCCTAAAAAGAAGCATGTGGTTTGCTGTGAACACACTCATAAGATTGTTTTGATTAATCATTTCCTTAGAAATCTTGGCTGCCATTATCTTCTTTGTTGGATTTTTTTAAAGACATTGTGTCTCCTATCTATTTTTTATTTTCAGTATATGTTTTATGATTTGGTTAAATATCATAATCATTTAGAATTTAGAATCATTTAGAATCATTCAGAATCATTTTGGTCTCAGGTGTCCAGATACTGTGGAGATGTGATAAAAGTTTTTTTTTTATTCTATCAAAGGCCACCTTACCAAGTACCACTATTCCTCACTTTATAAATCCTTTGTGCAAAGAAATTCAAGTATTTTAATTTCCTGGCTTGATAAGGCCCTTGTTTATGCAAAGACTCCCAACTACATTCCTAGAACTCAGACCCCTTCTCTTTTCCTTTATTTCCTGACAATGGTTGTGACAGCATGCACAAGTCTAATGCAAGCTCAAACATTACCAAATACTAACATGGGAGGGGAGATGGACATGGAGGCCCACTCCTCATTTGAGAGCTTCTGGCAATTGATAGCCACTGGGAGAGGAGGGTCAGTTTTATTTGAGAGTGAGGGTTCTGATGGGCTATCTAATACTAAGTGGTCAGCCCTAAAATCAAGTACATGCAAACAACATAATATGGACTAGGAAGGTTGTGTTTATATATTTAAATATGTGCATGCACACACACACATGTATATACATACACATATAAATATACATATCTATGTAATAATTGCTAAAAAAAAGTAGAGGCTATGAATTGGAGAGAAAGCAAAGAACGGTACATGGGAAGAGTTGAAGGGAAGAAAAGGAAAAACAATGTAATTATATTTTAATTTCAAAAAATTAAAAAAGACAGTCTAGCCCTTGTCATGTCAACCATACTCCAGTGGAGGACCACACTTTCATGAATATATGACCAGGTGAAATTGAACTTGATAGTTGAAAAACAGAGAGATGATACAAAGTTGGATAAGTAGAGAAGGGGTTCATGTATCCAAGTGGAGTTAGGAGAAGTGTGAACATGGTCAAAATACATTGTTCAAAATTAAAAGAAAAAATTTAAAATATATATAAAAACAATTCACATATTTTCGACAATCTTTCATCAAGGAAGAAACAAAAGTTACAATCAGTTTGGAGACCAGCAAGATAGAAGCCAAAGGAGGAGGGATGGGAGCATATGAAAATAACTTAATTAAATGTATATAGAATAGTGTCACAATGAAACTCACAGACACAGAAAAAGATAAGGAAGAAAAAAATATAAAACAGGCAAAAAAAGTATTAAGTTTGCTGAGGAAAAACTGGAAATACAACATATGGAAACATGGGCTAACGCAGAGGTAAGGTGGGGCTCACTGACAGAAGAGTTGCTAAGAATGCCACCTGGGCATGGTGGCACACAGCACTATCCGCATCAGTCCAGAGTTAGAAGGCAGATTTCTGCAATTTAGAGACTTGCCTGTTCTATACAGCAAGTCCTGGGACATGCAGGGCTTCACAGTAAGACCATGTCTCAAAACAAAGCAGAGAAGTGGTGGTACATACCTTAATCCAGCACTCAGGAGGCAGAGGCAGGTGAATTTCTGAGTTCAAGGCCAGCTTGGTCTGCAGAGTGAGTTCCAGGATAGCCAGAGCTACACAGAGAAACCCTGCCTCAGAAATAACCACAACAAAATGAGAATGCTAGAGGCCCTGAGTTCCATCCCTAGAATAGGACAGATGGTAATAGCAAATCTTTCTTTAAAAAAGAAAATTGAGGGGTGGGAGGGAGAACTGTGGTTGGAATGTAAAATAAAATTAAAAAAATAAAAAATATGGGTGAGCATATATTATATTTGTCTTTCTGAGTCTGAGTTACCTCACCCAATATGGTTTCTTCTAGATCCATCCATTTGCATTTGCATGCAAACTTCAAGATGTCCTTGCTTTTTTTCCACCACTGTGTAGTACTTTATTGTGTAAATGTACCACATTTTCTCTATCCATTCTTCAGTTGAAGGACACTTAGGTTGTTTCCAGGTTCTGGCTATGACAAACAATGCTGGTATGAACATAGTTGAGCACATGTCCTTGTGGTATGATTGAGCATCCTTTGGGTATATACTCAACAGTGGTATTATTGGGTCTTGATATAGATTGCTTCCTAATTTTCTACTCACTCATAAGTGGTTAGAAGACATAAAGCAATGGAAATCCAGCCTACAGTCCAAAACCCCAGAAAACTTACACAACAAAGAGGACCCTAAGAGAGACATATATGAATCTACATAGGAAGGAGAAAATGACAAGATCTCACGAGTAAATTGGGAGCGTCAGAATCACAGGAGGGGACAGAAGGGGAGAGAGGAGGGAGGGGAGCGGAAAAAATGTATAGTGTAATAAAAACAATAAAAAAGTGGCACTGAAGGTTGATCATAGGGAGATGTGGATGAATGAAGTTGCTAAGAATAAAAAGGGGGTCACTATCTTCAGGGGATTATTTGTCAATCTAAAAATCATGATAACTACACTGTTTCTCTCTCAGTATCCATCCTTCCTCTGTGCTTATTCCCAAGATGAAACTGCACATGAACCTCACAGTCAGGTGTTCTGCTTGTCTCTTCTGCTCTGCATCCACTTTGAAGTATTAACATCTCTCTTGTTCAATACTCCTCGAGGACTGGAGAGACAATTGGCCCTCATAAGGATCCCATGCTGTCGTACAGTTGGATTAACTGAAGCCATGACGGAGATTTTATAAGCAGACTCACTGAGGGAAGATGACTACTCAGGCACCCAAATTGTAAAATGGAGAGCTAAGGTCTACAGATATTTCCTCCTGGATATTGGCATGATGAGGACCAGTTGAGCAGAGGTGAATGGAGTCGGGAAATAACACCATCTTTGAAGAAATGACTAGAGAATCTGGAGCCTGTCCAAGCCATAACATTGGGGAAATGAGAGCCAGGCCCTTAGGAAGGGCAGTTCCCCTTCCTGTGGTGATCCTGAAGTGTGTGACCACTTGACGTGGAGCTCCGAGTCTCCAAAAATCACATCACATGTTCCAGTCCATCTGACCAGGCACTGTGGCCCTCTCCACACACACAGTTGCCGTCACCGAGAAACTATGCCATGACTTTCACCTTTGCAGTCCTGCTCTGTTTTGGTGAGATGAGAAGAGTGGGAGGAAACTGTGATCCAGAAGGGACTGTATAGCACAGCCCAAGACTTTCCCAGCAGAAAGTTTGAGGGGCACGGGAGGTTCTCTGGAGGGAAGATCTTTCAGAGAGGTCAGGGTGAAATCCTGAACAGGGAACTTTCTTCCAGGATTGAGTCTGAAACCCAGGAGCCCAGTGCTGGCAGGTAAGTGTGTACCCGACTTTCCTAAGTCATTCCTCCTCCCTTATGCTAGGCAGTAAGAATAGAGAGTAGCAGATATGGGCTAATCTTTGGATATGGGAATTGTGCAGGGCTGAGTGCTAGGATCTAATGCAGAATGTCCCAGGACACCTATCTACTGATTCTTTGTAGGAGTCTTACCAAAGCCGACCATCAAAGCTGAGCCAGGCTCTCTGGTCACTAGGGGAATGCAAGTGAACATCTCATGTATGGGGACTTCAGATGCACAGAAGTACCTTCTTTTTATTAAGAAATTTAAAAATGTCCAACATAGACAATCCTCAACAATACGTGGGGAGAAAGCTGTATTCTCCATAAACTCAATTGGACAATATGATGGAGGCCAATATTACTGTTTCTATGTGACCACTTCTGGCTGGTCAGCACAGAGTGACAACCTTGAGCTGGTAGTGACAGGTAAGAGGTACCTCCCCAGGCTCTATCTTCGGAAGGCCGGGACTGCTCTCAGGATGTTCCTTTCTTGCAGCTTAGCCTTGCTTGACAAGGTGGGCTTTGTGAGAATGTGAAAACTCTGTTTCTCTCCAAGGGATCTTTGAAAATAAACCCTGCCTATCAGTCCTGCCCAGGTGTGTGGTGACCCCAGGAAAGAATGTGACCTTCAAGTGTTTCTCACAGGAGGAATATGACAGCTTCATTGTGATCAAGGAAGGAGAACAGAAGCACTCCATGATTATGGAGTCACAGAAGACATCGGCTGGGCAGTTCCAGGCCCTGTTCTTTGTGGGCCCTATGACTTCTAGCAGCAGTGGAACATTCAAATGTTATGGCTACTACAAGGCAAACCCACAGGTTTGGTCAGAACCCAGTGACCACCTGGAAATACAAGTCTTAGGTGAGTTAGTTCCACGATTGTCCCAATCATATTTGAAACGCTAATCTTTCTTTGAACCGTGTTGGGAGGATTTCTGAACCTTGAGGCAGAGTACCAGAGTGTGAGAGGCAGTTGCACCAACAAGGTAAGCTGGGAGAGAGAAAATTTTGGGGAGGAACTAGCTCCTTATTCACCTGCCTATGTTTCTTCCAGGGCTATCAAGAAAGCCAGTTCATATCCCAAACCATATTCTGGCCCCTTGAGAGACACTGATCATCCACTGTTGTCCTGATGCTGGCTGTGACAGACTTGTCCTGGACAATGAAGGGGGAAATAACCTCTCCCAGCATTGTGACCTGCACAGCCAGACTGAGCTCTCTCAGACTAACCATACCCTGGCCCCTGAGAACAGCTTCTGTGAGTGCCAGTACAGAGACTAGGGTATACACATGACCCCTCGTCTGAGTGGTGGGTACCATAGACATCTGTTTGCAGGTTAGAAGCCCTAGAAACCAATTCAGAGACTCAGTCATTATAGGACCTTTTGTGAAAAGATGAAAGGAGAAGGTCTCAGAAAGGAATAGACTCTGAGACAGGAGAAGGAGGGAGGAAAAAAAAGACAGAAAGAGACCAGGTTCTTACAGACAACAGAACATGGTAGATTTCTCCTCTGTAGCAAGATCTCGCATCACACCATCCCTCTCAGAGCAGCCTGGTTCAACACAGCTCCCAGGAGCAAATGCTGCCCTGGTGTGTTGGTTGATGAACAGAGGACGCTTTCATTCTGTACAAGAAGGGAGCAGTCCATCCACTCCTGCTCATTAGCTCCAGGCAGAATTCTCCTTGAGTGATGTGACCTCAGCCCTTGAGGGTATCTAGAGATGCTACAGTTGTCAATGTTTTTTGTTTTTTTGTTTTTGTCATAACTATTGTCACACACTAAAGCTCCTGTAGAACTCCTGGATTCAAGTGAAGTAAGCCAGAACTCTATGAGGTGAAAGTATCATTTGGGATCCTGCTTTAGAAGAATTACTGACTGGGATGAAAATGAGAGACTCTAGTGGGTGGTTGGTTAGTCAGTGGGATATTCATCCTTGATGAGGGTGGAGGCCAATAGGAGGGTCCATCAAGGAATACTCACTTACTTTCCCAGCTCCCCAATGAAATCTAGAAGGTTCCAGGTACTCAACAGGAGTTGTTACAGTCTTAGGGCAGTGAGTTACAACAGTCCCAGTCTCTCTCCAGGTCTTTACTGAAAGTTACCACTACACGACATTCTACATGACATTTCACATTGATCTTATATTTTCCACATTAACTATGATAAGAAAAGGGATAGAGAACAACCTATGTCAGAAGGATCTGCTCCCTACCTGACCTAGAGAGAGAGAAAAAAAGAGAAAGAGAGAGAGAGAGAGAGAGAGAGAGAGAGAGAGAGAGAGAGAGAGAGAGTAATAGGGATCTGGGGAGCATGTGATATTTGGCAATTCTTAGCCTGATTGATTTGCGTTACTGCAATAATTTCTAGGTACATCCATTTCTTTTTCCAGCATAACTTTTTTTTTGCTTCAAATACATTTCAGATACTGTACACAGTATACAAATCTATACATGTGCATATATGTATATATATATATATTTACATGTCTTTATATTAACAATACTTCAACCTATTACTATTAGCCAAGTAGTATTTTTAGAAGTTTATTTTTTTCTTTGTAGATTTACAGCACTACACCTTACAGCATGCAAGCATGGATGGGTATTTTTGAGTCTTGGTGGGTTTCTTTGTAGGTGTTTCTAATCATGTGATAAGAAGTTAATAGGCTATTAAACAAATATAAAAAAATAAAAAAAATAGAGAACTAGCTGTGGTATAGACAGAAGAGGGGGATCTAGAATGTCAGTTCTATGTGCTATAGACTTCAATAGCCTCCAATGTGCAGATTTCACCTTGGGATCTTGGATACTCAATAGGAAAACCTATTTTATGGGATTATTTTGACATAATCTGGTCTGGTAGTTTGAACAGAGGACTCAGGAAGTTTTCATTTATTCTGAACTGTGGTTTTTCTGACTAATCTTGATCCCTTGGAATTCAGATTAAATTTTTATTCTAAACAGATTTCACAATATACTTTGACCTTAAAGAGCACAGTAAGGATGAGGATTTTTCATAAGAATATCAGAGGGATTCCTATATATCTGATTCAGCAAGGGAAAGACTCATCACAGACCTTCATGAATTTATATAATAAGAACAGCTGGCTTTTACAGGAAATGGGAACATGGATCCCAGAGAAAAACCACTTGGTCCTGTTAAGCACTTCACAATTCTACATCTCTTCTTCTTTCTTAGGATCAGCTATGAACACCAAACTATCAAAGGATGTATGCAAACCTAAAACAGGTAAATCAAAGTTCTAGTACTGGATACAGAAGGTCCAAGTCCTACCCAGGAAAGGCAGGTACCCCAGGTAGACAACTTGTTATTGCTGGGAATTTTTATTTACCTAATGTCTGTGACTTCTTTCCCCAAACCACAGCCTCAAACACCCAGGATCACACAGTGGAAAATCTCATCAGGATGGGGCTGGCTGGCTTGGTCTTCATAATTCTTGGGACTCTGCTGTTTGAGCATTGGCGCAACCAGAGTTGGACCTATCATGAAGCTGGGAAGTAATCAGAAGAGATAGAAGTACATCTTATAAGGTCCTAGGGTTTAAAAAATAAATATGATAATCCAAAATTTCTGTAAGAAATCCCTTTCCTTTTATTGAGGAATTGTTCTGAAAAGGTCCAAGGAGCAAATGTGTTTTGGGATGCAGGGGAAGGTGTGGGTGTTGTGATGATATCCTCTTTCACTAAAAGAATTTCTGTCTCTCCAACTACTGTGGGCATTTCCTGACTGATCCAACTCTATTCTGAATCTATCATATGAGGGAACAGCCTATTTCATCTGTCTGGGTCATGCCCTGACTTCTGAGCATCCTCTGCTTTTCATCCTTTTATGTGCCATTTTCTATTATTATAAATGACCACACTTAATATGGCAATAGCCTCTGTCTGTTGGGCTAGAAATACCTCAATTAAAAAATAATAAATAAAGTCATAGTCTAGACTGCAACATCACTCCATGCCTGTGATGATCCAAATCTCACTATTTGAACTCTCAACCTTTAAATCACAAAATCAAAAGATGCCTGTTTGTTCCCTCGGTGGACCAGTTATTCTATCACCATGAGAAGGTATTCCTGAACTTGTCGTACTTTTTATCAGTCTGGAAGGCCTATGGATAGAGGAGACATCTCTTGGTCTTGATCTATCAATTTTAGTCCTGAAGGTCTAGACCTGAAGCTCTGAAAATGCCATGGGAGGTCAATGAAGAGGACTAATTGATCTTGATTCCCACATGTTGCCACTCTCTCAAGGCGTTCTAGATTTTTACCCACTATGTACTCAACACTAGGTCCCAGGATCCCATGCACTATATTGCACTTGGTGGTAGTTGATGGGAAACACAAGCAGTACTCATTGTCCTTGCATCAGCAAACTGTTATCCTGGCATTACCCATTGCCAGTGTTTTCCTATAGCCCAGAGGCTGTTGTTGAAGCTCCTGAACCTATGAGAGAAATGGTGGGAACAACAAAGGAAACCAGAAAGGGAAGGGCTGTCTGGATCAAGGTGCGATACTCCGTATTCTGGGAGCCCCAGATCTATCTCCTATAACCTAGATTAGCCAACTATATGCTAGGATAGAAGGATGATAGTGCCATGAATCCAAGTTTTTGCAGCCCTGCCTTGTTCTTTGTTATGGAACTTAGACAGCAACCATTTATTGAGGTCTCTTTGTGTCATTAATTGAAAACATCCCACACTGTCCTATAAGTAAATCTGATAGAAGCAATTTCTCAGGGGAGGGTCTATCTTCCCAGATGGCACTAACTTGTGTACAGTTGTCAAAAACTAAGTGGCACACTTTTCTTAATCTCAGGAATTATAAACTAGAGTCCATGTACTTGAACTGTTCATCATGCAAACCTGGAAAGGAAAGTCCAGGTTATTTTATATGGAATCAGTTGAATTTCCTCCACGAGCATTGGTATCTGTGGCATTGAGACACATATAAAATGTCAGATTGAAGATTTGGGAAGGAGAGGACAGAGATTGAGGAAAGGGAATCTAAAAGGAATTAGATGCATAGATGGCATGGGGAGGGGCTGTCCCTTACAGATGTTGAAGAATTCAGAAGAAAATAACAATTAAGGAAATACAAACCCAGGGTGGAAGGAAGATCAGCATCTCTCCGTGCATCACTTACAGCATTAGCACTCTCCCTAAACTTTCTCTGGTACTGGCTGTGTGGCAGTGAGGAGCGAGCCTCAGTTTTTCCTCCTTCTCTTCACATTCCGATATTAGCTCCAGATTTCACTGACATGATTTACTCTATGCTTCAGTCAAGTCAAGGTTCAGTAAAGACTCAATGCATCTATATTGTCACACCACCCACTTCTTTCAGAACTCAAGGTTTCTCCCCATCTCCATGTCTTACTTTCAACACTCCAGATGCCATTCTAATAGTCTATTGTTGTCCATACCCAACTCCATGCTACAGGACTCTGCTTCCTGCATTATCCCGATGTTCACAGTCAACAGATAATCTCTTCCCCCAACAAACCTGCATCTTCCTACAAAGCAAACTCATTCCAGGACACAAGCTACCTCTATCAAACACACAGAAAGAGAGAGGGGAAAGAAAGGAAGGAAAGTGCAGAATCAGTTCCTATCCTAAAACATCTATGACTTTCACAGTTGCTTCACAGAGACAATAGAGAACAGAAGATATCAATGCACACTCTTCACTCTGATAAGACTTGAGAAATAGTCATAAATTGACCCTCTCAACTGTATATACATCATGAACTCAGTTCTATACTGGAACAATTTGGAAACCCACATATACAATCACATATACTGATGGGTGCATTGTTTAGGTTCGGATTACTACCAGAAATTTATTGGTTTTCGATCAGTAAGATCTTCTTCCAGCATCACTCCATAATAGTAATCTACCTAAAGCAGCAACATAGTCATATATTCCTTTGCCTAGAGATCTCCTACTGTTTCGAGATGAAGGTTAACAGTACAGTCATTGTGAAAGAGTGAGATGGGGCCACTACACCCCGTTAGAGTTTTACTTCTCAAAAAAGTTGCTGTTCCTCCTAAGTCTGTCTCATGCTCCACTGAGGTCATTACTTGACCTTTCTTCAATACAGCCTCAACTCAGAACTCACTAGATTTTCAGTTTTAGGATTACTTAACTTCCCCTTTTCTATCTTTTTTTTTTTGTTTTTTTGTTTTGTTTTGTTTTGTTTTGTTTTTTGCTTTTTCGAGACAGGGTTTCTCTGTGGTTTTGGAGCCTGTCCTGGAACCAGCTCTTATAGACCAGGCTGGTCTCGAACTCACAAAGATCTGCCTGCCTCTGCCTCCCAAGTGCTGGGATTAATACCAAGCTTCATCTGACTTACCTATCATTTTACCTTTGCATGTGTTGTCTTTCTCAGTTCAGGGAACGAACCATTTGGTAAGACCAGTAATTTCCCTGCCTGGCACCAAGTGGATGTAACCTGGGCTCAGTAGACAGTGTTGCCTGTTGGACTGATAGAAGAAATGACTCTTGCATTAAAAAAAAGTTTGAGAGAAAGGATTTGGCACCACATGAACTGCAGTCAGATGCTCAGTGGGTCTCCAATGCTTTGCCAGCTCTTTGCATGGCTGGTCTCCATCTTCCCTCCACAAAATGTTTAAGGCTAGAACAATAACCAGTTATACAATAAACTGAGTAGCCAGGAGGAGATTTGAGAGAGCAGGAGCAACCCTCACTCATGACATGACTGGCTTGTGAAGACAAAAGTTATGTCTGCAGCTGTTTATGGACAGAGAGAAATGAGACAGATATGTATGGGCTGTAGGAAGATCTTGCTACTGTCTATGGTGTCAGTAAATGCCTGGTGTTTGTCTCAACCACAATACAGAATAAATAAAAGCCTGTGTACTGAAGGAGAGATTTTCCCTGCCTGAGCAAACGGTCCCATGATATGGAACAAATGTGAATATATTAAGCAGAAAGGACAGGAAGCAGTGTGGAGGCATGAAGCAGAAATGTTACTTATGTTCATGCTTATTGTGAAAAAGAAGCTGAGGCTTTTTAACAATAGGACCTATAGGTTCATTATCAGCACTTTTCTTCCCTTTTGCTGGGAGACTCTGAGCATACATTCCCTCAATTGCTATGGGGTTTTTAAGTTCCCTTAGATCTCCTTCCCAAGGAAGGAGACACTTGGTTCAGAATATGTTCTAATTGTGAGAGTGTCTGGACCACCTTGGCCTTCACCTTCTTCAGATTACATCAGAGTCTTGAACTGAGTTCTTGTACTCAGGACACCTTATTTTTCACATCAAATTACGTCAGTGCAATTTGCATTTGTTAGAAATGAACACCAGGTAGACTAACTACAGATTTTACCTGTCTCATCTGTCTTCCTAGACCAATCTCCCAGGCACATCTCCAGCTCTCGACAAGACCTGTTGCTATTCCTCACTCCCTGGCCCCATGTCAAGGGGACTAACAAAGCAAAGCCTGGTGAAACACCCAGCTTTCCTCTCATTTGCAATGCCATTGAATGTCACCAGCACATCTCTATTTGTAGGTGTTAGCTCCCAATGCCCAGAAACACATTTTACCTGGAACTCCCCACATGCATACCTCTCAAGATCCCTGAAGGTTTTCCTACAATCAATATATAGCCACCTAATGTAAGTCTCCTAAGAACCAGAGAGGAAATAGAATCCAAGAAACAAAACACTGACCTAACAAAAACAAGAACGGATATCAGTACCTAGAAGTATAGTCTTGGCACAGAGCACACCAAGAGGTGAGTGATCAGCAACCCAGGTGGTCACCACACTCTCTAGGCCCTTGGTACCAGAGCCAAACCTTAGGTCCCTACACCACCTGCCTCAGTTTCATTAGCCAGCTAGCAGGCAAGCTTCTTGCAGGCAGGCTTCTCCAACACCCCCCATTAATCAGACCTCGTAAGCTACAAGTCCCATTCTGTCCCCAAACCCACCCATTCCCCATGACCTCAGAGAAACTCTGTAGCACAGACTGTGACTTCACAGAGCAGACCAAGAGAGCAGGCCAAGAGAGACCTCAGAAGCTCCCTGAGACAAAGACAACAACTTCACAAAGCAGATGAAGAACAGATTTCTAAGACACAGACAGCAACTACAAGGATTGGACCAAGAGGCAAAGACACTGCCAGCACCAATTGGAGGAAGAGACTGGTAGGTACTCATTCAGCAACCTAAAAAGCAGTATGCTAACACCAGAGCCCAGTGATAATAAAACAGGAAAACCTGATCATCTTAACACAGAGAAAGCAGAGTAAAATGACCTTAAATTTAAAGATAGTAGAGACTCTTAAAGAGGAGATAACAAAAACCCCTTAAAGAAATGGAGGAAAACACAAACAAAACATTGGAAGAAATCAATAAACCCCAAAGAAAACCAAGAAAAAAATGATCAGACAGATGAAGCAAATAGTTCAAATGGCTCAAGACTTGGAAACAAAAAGAAGCAGTAAAGAAAACAAAAACTGAGAGAATTTTGGAAATGGAAAATCTTGGTAAATGAGCAGGAGCTACAAACACATGCACAACCAACAAAATACAAGAGAGGGAAGAAAAAAATCAGGCATTGAGGATATGATACAAGAAATATATTCATGGGTCAAAGAAAATGTTAAATCCAACAAATTCTTAACACAAAACATCCAGAAAATCTGGTACACCATGAAAAGACCAAACCTAAAAATAATAGGCATAGGAGAAGGAGAAGAACTCCAGCTAAAAGGCACAGAAAATATATTCAACAAAACCATAGAAAAAAACTTTTCCAACCTAAAGAAGGATATGCCTATTAAGGTACAAGAAGATTACTGAACACCAAATAGACTGGACCAAAAAAAATTTCCCTGGCCATATAATCAAAACACAAAACATACAGAATAAAGAAAGAATATTAAGAGCTGCAAATGAAAAAGGTTAGGGAACATATAAAGGCAGACCTATCAGAATTAGACCTGACTTCTCAATGGAAACCATGAAAGCCTGAAGGTCCTGGACAGATGTGCTGCAGACACTAAGAGACCATGGATACAAGCCCAGACTACTATACCCAGCCAAGCTTTCAATCACCATTGATGGAAAAAGCAAGATATTCTTGCAAAACCAGATTTAAACAATACCTGTCCACAACTCTAGTCCTACATAAATTACTGGAAGGAAAACTCCAACCCAAGGAAGCTAATTGCACCAACAAAAACACAGACAACAGAATACCTCATACCAGCAAACCTTAAAGAAGGGAAACACACAAATATTATCACTGAAAAATAACAGAAATTAAAAACCACTGGTCATTAATATTTCTTAATATTAGTGTACTCAATTTAACTATAAAAAGACACAGGAAAAGAGAATTGATACAAAAACAGGATGCATCCTTCTGCTATACACAAGAAACACATCTCAACCTCAAACACAGATGTTACCTCAGAGTAAGGGGTTCTGAAAAGATTTTCCAATTAAATGAACCTAAGAAACAAGCAGGGATAGCTATTCTAATATCTAACAAAATTTATTTCAAACTAAAATTAATCAGAAGAGATGGAAAAGGACAAATAACAGAAACAATCCATCAAGATGAAGTCTCAATCCTGAACATCTATGCCCCAAATACAAGAACAACCTCATGTAAAGAAACATTACCAAAGCTTAACTCACATATCAAATCCTAAATAAATCACACATCAAACCACTGAATAGAAGACTTCAACACCCCACTCTCTCCAATGTACAGGTCAGCCAGATAAAAACTTAACAGAGAAATAAGAGAATTAGCAGATGTCATGACTCAAATGGACTTAAGAGACAACTGTAGAATATTTCACCCAAACGAAAAGAATATACATTCTTTTCAGTATCTCATGGAACCTTCTCTAAAATTGACCACATAGTTGGTAACAGCAAACCTCAACAGACACAAAAACTGTTGCAGGAAGAGGGTGGCCCTTTGTTCCCTCCAGCAGCCTGGCTAGCTTACACCCAAAATAATCACACAGAAACTGTATTCATTTAAACACTGCCTGGCCCATTAGCTCTAACTGCTTATTCTCTAACTCTTACATATTAGTTTAACCCATCTCCATTAATGTGCATTGTTATGTGACTGGGGCTTACCCACAAGATTCTTTTTTTTTATTGAGAGAAGAAAAAAAAGTATCCTCCTCCTCCCAGCCTCCCATTTCCCTCCCCCTCCTACCACCCTTCTCTCCCTCCCGCAAACTCCTCTTCCCCTCCCTCTCCAGTCCAAAGAGCAGTCAGGGTTCCCTGCCCTGTGGAAAGTCCAAGGTCCGCCCCCATCCATCCATGTCTAGGAAGGTGAACATCCAAACTGGCTAGGCTCCCACAAAGCCAGAACATGAAGTAGG